>NW_005187506.1:174042-195204 GCF_000239375.1 Pundamilia nyererei | reverse complement strand
GTGTGTGTGTGTGTGTGTGTGTGTGTGTGTGTGTGTGTGTGTGTGTGTGTGTGTGTGTGCGCGACTCACTTGCAGGACTTGTGTGAGCAGGGCTTGAAGATGGCAGAGATGGGGTGGGCGTAGCAGATGGGACAGAGGTCTTCCTCGCTGGTGGGCTGAGGACAGAAAAGACAAACTCATCAGTCACTTTGTTGTCTCAGTTGCCGGCGTTCGCCCCAGTGCATGATGGGACATGTGAGTTAACGCCGCGGGCGCGAAGGGAAACACTCTTCCCGCAGACATCAACACCCGCTCTTCACACTCGCTGCCTTCTCAGCCCATCTGCTCCCTTCATATGTTTTCACTTCACAACCTTTCTTCACTAGATTCAGCCTCCACTCCTCCTCACCTCCTCCCAGCACCTCCCTCGCACACATCTGTAAAGTTTAGGTGCCGGTCAGCGTGCTCATCAACAGAGTGAAACTCCCACAGAGGGGAAAGGTCACACTGACAGTTTAACAAACGGCACAAGCTGTTTGGTCTACATAGATCATTTAAAGTCTGCATCGTTAGGGGTGTGGCCTTTGACTGAGAGGTGTCTGATAGGCTGAACTGGACCTCTGCTTCCTGTTTGTGCTGTTGGAGCCTTTTGAATGAGTCATGTGACCAGTAACATGGCTGCTGTGAGGTTACTGTACTAACAGAGCGTCCAGAAGGCGGAGCTCCAGTTTCTACCTGGGCGTGACTGCGTGCCCATCAGCAGCCGTCTCTGCTGCTGTGGATAACACCAACACAGATCTCTACCTGCAGAAAACCAACATCCATCATGGTAACGCTGCCACAAACCTGTGGGTGATGCTGCACCCACTCATCTGAGAGGGAAACACAAAGACTTTCAAAATAAGAGAGAAAAATGTTAAAAACGTGCATAATGATTCCAGCCTCCCAAATCTTGAGCTGCTCTGTGTGGCAGCAGTTAACACGTCCACACAAATCCCTCCTTTATGTATTCCTTCCTTTGACTCCCACCCTCCCGCTGTCCACCTGTCTCTCTCTGTTGCAGCCACACAGCACGAAGCCTCCAACCTATCGACACCTGGATGTCACGCCTCCACCTCCTCCTGCATGTCCTCCTCTGTCACTTTTCACCACCCACTGCACACAGCAGTCAGGCTGCTGCTGAGAAGAAAACCTCCTGAAATAATCTCGTTCAGACTCTGAACACCCCGTCATTTGAATCGGTAGACGAGCTTTAAACATGTTTTCTTTCAGAAACAGGTGGAGTCTGTAACACACTGTCACTGTAACACACTGTAACTAACACACTGTCACACTGTCACAGTAACACACTGTAACACTGTAACCTACTGTAACTGTAACACACTGTAACACTGTAACTGTAACACACTGTAACTAACACACTGTCACACTGTCACAGTAACACACTGTAACACTGTAACCTACTGTAACTGTAACACACTGTAACACACAGCGTAGTGTTAGCTGTGCAGCGGGGAGCCACTTCATAAATGGACTGGACCCGTGTCAGCGCCTGCCCTGGGTCGAAGATGAAGATACTGATACCAGAATCCAACAGTACAGCTGTAGGACAGGATGCTTCGGTCCACCCGACGCCGCCAGGCTGCACCTCAGTGATGAGCTGGTCCAGATGTGGGAGGAGTTCCCCAGGATGCCATCCATCAACTCATTAAGAATGACGTGTGTAGAAGATGCGTGGCAGACTCGACCACGTTCTTGTACTTTCAAACGCTTTCCTTTATTTCGGTTGTCATCACTTACACACCGGGCCAGCCACACATACACAACTCAGGACCCAGTTCATTGTTTTTATGCGAAGAGGCGTGATTGCTGATGGTGCTCCGGTGTGTCAGCCTTCCCTGCCGCCACATCACAAACTATGCCCACCACAGCGTGACATCGAGCATGTGTACAAGCACGTGGGGGCCGTCCAAACTACCGAGCGCCCGCTGCATCATGTTTTCACATTGATTTTCAGGGCGTCTTTGAACTGAGCCCTCTGTAGGCTGATCACTTCCATTTCCATCGACCTACGTGGCGTCCTGACACGCCACCCGTCCACATCAGTGCAGATATCAGCAGGATTTTCTGATGTGAGTTTTTTGGGTCACCCTTATTCTCCCTGAGTGGCAGGTGTGGGTTATAAACAACCGAAATTCCCAATAAGTTAATTAAAAAAAACTCGCACACAGCATGCCGTCAAAAGCTGCTTCCAGGGAACACGCGGCAGGCGGGAACCCGCCTGTCGGGTGATTACCCGTCACCTCTGCTTTCTTCTTCTCTCTCTCCTCCTCACCGCCGTTAATCCCCTGCGTTTAGAGGAATCAATACTCTCTCCCTGGCTGCGTCTCCTTTCAGCACCTCCTCCTCCTCGCCTGACACCTTCCTCTCCTCTGCCGCTGATTGTTCATTTAAGTCTCTGAAGACTCTGGACCTCTGACACCTCACTCTCTCAGCTCAGTCCGCTTCCCTTCACATTTTCCTCCCACCTCACCTTCATCTCATTTCATCACCTGATGTTTTTCTCTTCTCGCTGCTTTTCGACTGAAGATTAGAGAAGAAACCGTTTACTGAAAACCACCTTTGTTTTCCAGTCCTGAAACCAACCTGCGACTCTCTGATCTGAGTCTGAACACTTGTGTTTGTGATGAAAGAATCCCGTCCCTTTAAATTTATTCTGTTTTTAACGCTAACTGTGCAGCTCTCGATTGAACGAGGTCACATAATGAGCTGAAAGCAGCAGCTGACATGAGTGGAAAAGTGGCAGAAAGATGGAAATGAGCTGCTGGTGACGAGCCGACTGCATCTACAGCAAAGCGGCTAAATGTTAAAATTATGTTTTCATATGAAGTGATTTACGCCCACTCGAAGGTGTGAAACGCTCTGATAACAGTGGAGTGGGTCTCTGCTCAGACTGTGAAACAGATCAGTGTCAGAAGAATTACAGAGCTCGTGTTTTTCACAAGAATGGGCCGACTGAAGCCTTTTACCGGTCACACAGTCAACAGCGAGAGACCGAACCTGCACAGGTGTAGCCCACCTGTCAGTCAAATAGGCCACGCCCCTAACAATGCAAACATCCCCCCCAGCATACAGGTGTTACGAAGGGGGAACGAAACATTTCTGCTGATGAGGAGCAGAGAGATGGTCACTTCCTGTCTGACAGGATGAAACGTAAACACTTTCATTGACACATACTTTTTTCTGCAGGTAAACTCGTGAGTCGTGCACGCTCATGCACTCCTGCTGCTTCTCTCCATCTGCTCCTCGTCATCTTCAGCTCCTTCTCGCCCTCCTCTTCTCTAAATCTGGTGTGAAAGCGCAGCCGCTGGAGTTTCCCTCAGCTGCCGCCTCCTCGCTCTTCAGCAGCTGTCGCTCTGATCCCACCTCCTCCACACGGCCGCACGTATGCAAATCATCATCAACCTCTGACTCCATTACAGGAGACTTCAGATAGTTCAGCTCATTAATATTCATTCTAACAGATGAAGTAAGAGAGAGCAATCATCCTTCAAGACCTCAGTGAAATTAACCGTTAATGGTCTGGGAACGTATTTATACTGGCCACAGTGTAAGTCCTCATCAACCAATGAGAATGCAGCATGATGCATGGATCACTGACATGCTGTTTCCACTGTAAAAATAAATACAATATCTGGAGATAACATCAGTCCATCCACAGGGGCCACGCTGAGCTAACATACGTGTGCTGAACACTGCAGATAAGAACATGTCCTGAGACTTCCTACAGTGGACCGATCACAGGCACTCACTGCAGCATCACGCTGTCCTATCAGCTTCTGAGTGCAGGATGCTGAGGGTTAGCTTGATGTGGCCTTTTGGGCTGTCCTGCAGGTTTTAGATGTGTCCTCGATCCAACACAGCTGACTTAAATGGATAACTGACCTCCTCAACATGTCCTGAAGTTCTCCAGAGGCTGGTAATGAACTAATCATTTGATTCAGGTGTGTTGACCCAGGGTGAGATCCTGCAGGCCTGGAGTTCCCCACCCCTGAGATAAAGAGTGAGTCTGTACACCTTGGACCGGTCACCTGCCTGAGGATGTTGGACCAGAGCACGGTTTGGTTTTGGTCTAAAGTGTCTGACATGAGAATCAGCAGTCTGATGCTGACGTTCTCAGCTGAAGAAAGGTCTCAGGGTCTTCAACGTGGACAGATGAATGGTGCAGAAGCTGAAGAGGAGGAGGAGGAGCTGAGAAGTGTGAAGGAGAAACTGGTTGAAAGACAGAAGCAGTGGGAACGAGCTCGACTGAGTCTGGGCTCCGTCGTGGGTTGAGGAGTTTGGAGTACAGCTGCTACTCCTCCACACTGGGAGGAGCCAGTTGAGGTGGTTTAGCATCTGTGCTTGAAGCCTGCTACAGCCTCTCAGGTGAGCTGTTTCAGGTGTGCCCAACTGGCCCAGGAGAGATCGCTCGTGTCTTGGCTACCTCAGGGCCCCCTGAGCTCATGGAGAAGGTGATCTGTGCATCTATTCTAAGACTGCTTTGGTGACCCTAACATGTGTCTTTGGATGGGAGGAGGAAACTTGAAAATCTGGAGAAAACCCAGAAAAGTGAAGATAAAACATGCAAAACTAAAAATGTTTGGGAAGAACCAAGTTTATCTTTAGCTACCTTTAGCAAACTACAGTAAGGATCATCACTGTGCAGCATCAGAGGACCTGCACACTCGCCCGAGTGAGAATCCTCTGCGGAGCTGAGGACGCACGAGGACGGGATTGGAGTCAAAAACATGAGTCTGACGCGATAAACACAGGAGCCTGCATCGGTCAGCTTGAGTCCTCGTCCTCAGAGCATCGTTTAAATCAGCGAGCTCTGCTGTTCACATCCAATTTGAAGTTCAGGTCCGGTTTCACACTTTGATTAATTTCTAGCTGCAGGAGAACTCTGAGGAGAAACACGACAAAACGTTACCGAAGAAAAGCGTCGTGGCTCAATGCTCGCTGATGTGAACGATATCGTGTCGTTCTGCATCTCACACCAACACGGTCACATGACAACAAACTCACAGGAAGATTTCTGCTGACAGTTCAAACAACCTTACAGAGCTCCATGTGTCTCTGAATCCAGCTGTCAAACACAAGCTGTAACTCATTTTCTGTCCTCTGGTTTATAATTCAGCTCAAAGGGGGAGGAAGGCGACAGTGAAGGATTAGGATGTCAAAAACACAACACAAAGCTGAGATCCAAGTTTGGGGAACCCGAGGCTTTCAGAGTGTGCACAGACTGGCACGAACATAACGAGGACACAAAATGTAGGAGGGATGGCCTCAGAACAACAAGGAGGCAAAGACAAGCAGAGAAAAACACACAGCCTGCAGAGGAGGCTCGACTCAGAGCCACGAAAGACTCCGAGAAGCCGACGGGATTCGCCGAGGGCCAAACGTCCCATCGCCATGTCTGAGGGGACCGTCCATAAAATTCCATCTTCCTTCATTTCCACCAAAAACAGCTAAAGCTTTTATTTTGAAGGGCTTCAATAACCTGAGAGTCACTTGTGTCCGTGAGTCTTCTGAGCATGTTCCTGACAGTACTGTGAGAGTACTCTGCCTTTTGTATTACTGCATGATAACTGGGTTTTTAGGTCATGTATTTTGTTCACGATTGGAGTCGAATATCCTGGCTGCTGATTGGCGCTTTGTGTTTTTCCCCCCCAAATCCCTTTACTTGGTTTTCCAGTTTTCTCTTTCCATAAAGATGACAAAGATTCAAATATAACTGGTTACATATATACGGTAAAAGTTGAACAGAATGGGAAAAAAACAAAAGAAAGAACAACAACAAACAACAACAACAAAGGATGTTATTCGTCAGGCTACCAATGAGGCTCAGTGATCGTTTATATCTGTGCTGTATTGAAGAGATCTATGAAAGGTTGCCAGGTTGAACAGAATTCCTCCCCCTTAATAGGAGTTTAATTCTTTCCAGCTGCAAAGGTCTCATTACATCTTGTGTCAACGCTGATGTGGTAGGAGGCACTTTTTGTTTCCAGTTTAGTAAAATTAAACGGCGTGCCAGCAGCGTCACAAAACGTATTACGTTATTTTGGGTGGCTGACAAATCTACAACAACCGGCTTCACTCCAAATAAAGCGCAGATTGGGTCTGGCTTCAGAGTTTGTATTAGAATCTCAGACAGGGTTTGAAGGACATTATTCCAGTATGTTGTTATACAGGGACAGTTCCAAAACACACGCGCCAGTGAAGCAGGTTGCTGTTTACATCTTTCACAGGACGAGTTTACATTTTTGACAGTTTCAACTTTGATAAATGGAGTCTGTGTAGCACTTTAAACTGTAAGAGTCCATGACGAATACAAACAGAGGAAGAGTTTACATTTTCCTGGGCTTTTGTCCATTGACTGTCTGTGATTCTCGTACCCAGGCCACACTGCCAGGCCTGTCGCAGATAGTCAAGTGTGACAGTTCCATCCAGTTGTGACAATGCATTGTGAACTTTTGTTATTAGTCCTTTCTTGAGTGGATCAAACTGGAATAAGTTATCTAAGGCAGAGTCTGGGGGCCGATCTGGAAAGGATGGAAAAAGCCTCCCTTCAAAGCTTCTGATCTGTAAGTATTTGAAGACGTCATTACTGTGCAAGTCAAATTTTTCTTGCAGTTTCTGGAATGTGGGAAAAACCTTGTTGATGAATAAATCCTTTGAGTGCAGCCCTCTGTGGTTCCACTGGAGAAATGAGATGTTTGAAAGTGATGGTGTGAACGTTGCGTTATTCATGAGTTAGTATGGAAGCTTCCTTACACCCGAAATGTTTCCTTATCTGTGTCCAGATTTTAATTGTGTGAGAGACTACAGGACTCTTAAGGTCGTGTTTAGGGATAAGGAGAGCTGAATAGATCATAGCCTCTAATGAGGAGGGGTAACAACTTTCACTTTCCATCGCTGTCCAGTCAGCCCCCTTAGTGCACAACCAAAACAACATGGAAGGAACATTACATGACCAACAATACATACGGAAGCATGGTAACCCCATCCCTCCCTGACCTGTCGGTCTCTGCAGGTCGCCTTTCTTGATTCTTGGGTTCTTTCTGTTCCATATGAAACAGGATATTAAGGAGTCTAATTTATTTAAGGCTTTATTAATCACAATAGGGATACACTGAAATAATATTCATTCTAACAATGTTTATTCTTCCTGTTAGTAAAGTTGGTAGATTGATCCATTTGTCTGTTATTTTTGGTTTCATCATATAATGTAGAGTTCCTTTAGAGTTGACTGGGAACAGCACACTTTTGGATAAATTCAGTTTGTACCCTGACACTTCTTTGTTTTGCAAAGTCTCCATGATGACTGGGACTGATTTTGCAGGGTAAGAGATATACAGTAGTAAATCATCTGCATATAGCGAGACTTTATGTTCTGCTTTTCCCCTTTGAATCCCCGTATGTTCCTCTGTTGAGCGCCGTAGAAGAGCTAACGGGTTCAATAGCTAATGCAAAAAGCAGAGGTGAGAGAGGACAGTCTTGCCTTGTTGAGCGATTCAGATTGAAATAGTCGGAGTGGACATTGTTTGTTTGTACCGACACTTTTGGTTGGATGTAGTTTAACCAGAGAAATAAATTTAGGGCCAAATCCGAACCTCGACTCGACAGGGCGGAGAAGAGATAATCCCACTCCACCCTGTCGAAGGCCTTCTCTGCATCTAAGGAAAGTAAAATTTCAGGGTTTGGATTATGCTTGTCTTGCGTATAGATAATGTTTAGCAGTCTCCTAATATTAAAAAACAGCTGCCTGCCTTTAATAAATCCTGTTTGGTCTTGACTAGGGATGGTTACCGGTATCGTTCTGACATAAACGGTAGTAACCAGACCGAAAAGCAGCGCACATTTCGGTGCTTTATTTCGGTGCTTTATTTTCCTGAGCTGTGACACACTTTAGATTCTAGCCAATCATTTTACGTTTCCGAGGATAGTAGGCGGGGCCAGGTACGTACGTTCTTTTAGAGCAGAGCTACAGATTAAAAATGCCCAAGGCGCGGTCAAAAGTCTGGCTGTACTTCACAGCAAAAGATGCAAACTCAGCAGCAACAAGTGCTTTAAGCTGATACTGTGATACTGTCAAAGGAGGTAACACCAAGAATCCGATGAAACACCTGGCGACGCATAGCGTTTTTTTAAAGCCGAGAAATGCGCCGTATTTGATAGCTTGCTGCGAGACCTCACACCGAGCACATCTACTGCGGGTGTGGTGCCTGTTATCGGACCCGGAGTTAGCAACATCCCCCAAAAACCCGAAGAGGAGAGTCCTGGCCCCTAGCCCTGCCAGTGTAGCAGAAATGATGAGGATGATGATGCAGCAGCAGCCGTTCTTCTCTGCGTGAGTAGCTTCATGTTGTTCGTGTGTAATTTACGTTGAGTAGGCTAACCACGTTATTACATTAATGCATGTAAGGTGAACTAGCAAACACCATCATAGCTACATGCGGCTGTCCTCTTGTTTGATGGCAGATACTCCCTTCACCCTGGACAAAAAGGCTAAAATGACCAAAGAAGAAGTGGGAAACAGCTGAACATGAGAGGTTTTTGGACAAAGTTTGTGTTTTTTCCATTGTTTAAGCACTGCTTCCAGCCAAGATACCATATATGCCCCATAGCTGCAGAAAAGGCTAACATTGTTATCTTTTTACAAAAACCAGCTGAACATGAGAGGTTTTTGGACAAAGTTTGTGTTCTCTATTCTTTAAGCACCGGCACCGTTTCAAAAGTACCGGTTTGGCACCGGTATCGGATAAAACCTAAACGATACCCATCCCTAGTCTTGAGATATAATTGTTGGTAGAACTGTTTCCAGGCGTCTTGCTAAAATCTTTCCAACTATCTTATTATCTACATTAATTAAACTGATCGGTCTGTATGAAGCCAGGTCTAAAGGGTCTTTTTCTTTTTTATAGATGTGAGACAGTGCAGATGTATTCTGTATGTAAGTAATTTGACACACATACACAAACTTTTTACAGTGGAGCGAGGACGGTTCAAACACGTGTGTCTGCACAGCCGACACCATGAAGCTCAGACGCACAAACCAACGCAAAGATAACAAACGACCGCAGAGTTCTTCATATTCCAGCTGCTGCCTTTAGGGGGCGCCACAGAGGATCATCTGCCTCCATCCCAGCAGCCTCCTCTGCACGTCCACCTCCACACGAACCTCCTCTGTCTTCCTGGCTGGCAGCTTCATCTTTAATAAAGCCTCTGGGAATAAATGTATCACTAAGATCTAAAAACATAATTTCCTCAGACTATTGTTAATCATGCTGCATTTAGCTGCACTGACGTGTTACAGTCACATCACAGGAAGTGAAAATCTCCTCACTCTGCAGACCGACCCGCAGACACCATCATCGTCTGCAAGCTCGAAGCAGCGAGAGTTTAGGTTAGCAGAGCGACGTCTCCTCGGCGACTCCATCTGGCGACAGAGGTGATCACCTGATTTTTAGCAACTTACAATTCAGATGTTCGGCTGTGACTGGTTTTTCTAACACTCTCAGGCGACTGCTGTGTGATAGGACCCGAACTGCCAATACCAGCGTTGGTATCAGATCGATATTTGGATGTGTAAACTGAGGGAATCTGCAGCCGTGCTGTCCTGGCAGGAAAACAGACACTTAAAGCTTTCTGCAGACGACCATCAAGCAGCTGTCGGGTCACAGACGCTGAGTAGCGCACAAATAACACAAATACCACAATCTGTCACAGGAACCTCAGAAACGCGGTGTGTGTGGGGTGGTAGCTTTGATGTGGCCTGCAGGCTGCATGTGTGCAAATCTGAGGCAGAATCTGAGTCCTGACGGCAGACGGTCTGAGGGCAGCGAGGCCCACAGGAGGACGGTCGATGTCATCAGTGGACCGAGAGTCCAAAATACCACAGGAGGAGAAAATGGGGCAAAAACAAAGAAGTGTGGGGGCGGGAGGAGGAGAGAAAAGCAAGCATCCACAGAGCGAGCGAGGAACAGATGACAGAGGGTAATGATGCTAATGATGAGGAGCAATCATGACTTCAACAGAGAGCAGAGGCAGCACACGACCATCCGCTCAGGCGTCACTGAGTGTTTGGGTTTCATTATCCCATCGATGGAAGGACGGAGAGCAGAAAGTATTCAGCTCCACAAAACATCTTTTTTAAAAACTAAATTAAGATAATTAAAAATCTCAAAAATTAAGACGAATAAAAAAAGATGAAGTATAATCTTCAGGCTCTTATGAAGCAGCTGCGACACAAACACTCACCCGTCCAGTTTCTGATGCTCAACAGACTCACAAGGAAGAAATCTAAGCAGATTCTTACTCTGGATGGCTGCTAACTTTCTGCTTCTTAATTCAGATCAAACTGAGGTTATTGTACTCGGCCCTGAAAAGCCTAGAAATATGGTATCTAAGCAGATTCTTACTCTGGATGGCATTACCTTGGCCTCCAGTAACACTGTGAGGAACCTTGGAGTCATGTTTGACCAGGACATGTCCTTCAACACACATATTAAACAAATATGTAAGACTGCGTTCTTCCATTTGTGCAACATCTCTAAAGTTAGAAATATCCTGTCTCAGAGTGACGCTGAAAAACTAGTTCATGCATTTATTACTTCCAGGCTGGACGACTGTAATTCATTATTATCAGGAAGTCCTAAAAACTCCCTGAAAAGCCTTCAGCTGATCCAAAATGCTGCAGCAAGAGTCCTGACAGGGACTAGAAAGAGAGAGCAGATTTCTCCTGTTTTGGCTTCCTGTTAAATCCAGAATTCAAAATCCTGCTCCTCACATACAAGGTCTTAAATAATCAGGCCCCATCTTATCTTAATGACCTTGTAGTACCATATCACCCTATTGGAGCACTTGGCTCTCGCTCTGCAGGCCTACTTGTTGTTCCTAGAGTATTTAAAAGTAGAATGGGAGGCAGAGCCTTCAGTTTTCAGGCCCCTCTTCTGTGGAACCAGCTTCCAGTTTGGATTCAGGAGACAGACACTATCTCTACTTTCAAGATTAGGCTTCAAACTTTCCTTTTTGCTAAAGCATATAGTTAGGGCTGGACCAGGTGACCCTGAATCCTCCCTTAGTTATGCTGCAATAGACGTAGGCTGCCGGGGATTCCCATGATGCACTGGGTGTTTCTTCTTCACTCACTATGTGTTAACAGACCTCTCTGCATTGAATCATATCTGTTATTAACCTCTGTCTCTCTTCCACAGCATGTCTTTATCCTGTCTTCCTTCTCTCACCCCAACCAATCACAGCAGATGGCCCCGCCCCTCCCTGAGCCTGGTTCTGCCTCAGACCTCGAGGTCTTCAGCTCGTTGCCAGTACTCAACCACACAGTCTGAAGCTTTTCTCACCACAGCTGAACTGGAGGCTTCATCTAAAGGGGCGGTGCCAGCATGGAGCACGAGCGCGTTCAGAGCTTTTACCGCCACTGATGTAAACTCAACGCAGCACAGATACAAAAATACAGCAAAACAAAGACACACGAACCGAAACTTTTGTAGTATTTAGTTAAAACGACTGCAGCTCTGATTTAAGGTTTAACGCCTGTGTGATTGCAGTGACCTGAGACCTGACGCACCTGTACGCAGAACAGTGACGTTTAACTGCAGTCACGCTGTCGCCGGCATCCTGTCCTCAGCATTCATCTGATCCCCAGTGCTGATTGGCTGCTCAGGTACAGTCAGTTTCATCATCACAACATTAAACACAACACGAGCGTACCGAGGTAGTGGTGCCCGCTTTTTGAAAATTAAGTTCAAAGGTCACGTGTTTAAACGCACCTTAAACATAGAGTTGGATGTCTCGAGGCCAGTCTTCTATAAAGACAGTGTTGCTGTCTCAGATCGACACGTGGTCGACAGCATCCATGACACGCAACGTAACGTTCGATAATGTGTCATTTCAAAAGCGTCAGCTCTAAGAGCCGTGCTTACAGAGCGCTTTGCAGTGAATCAGAGTCGACTCCCACTGAGCGAGAGCCGCTCCTCACTTAATTTCCTTTGGCTGCTCAGCTCTCACACAGCGGCGCAGCTATGCTCCAATCACTCCATACTGCGGCCAATCACATGCGAGGATATAGGATAATATCATTGTGTGAAAAACAGAGAGGGTGATGGACGAGACAGTCAAGTGGAGCATCCGTCGGTCCTCTCAGTGAGTGAGACAGTGGACAGCGGTGAGGAGGGCTGTGCGAGAGCAAGAACACGTGGATATGCCTGAGACCCGTAACCGAAGCAGCATCTGGCTGCAGTTTAAAGACGCTTTTGTCTCCGTCTTGACTACAAGTCTACTGATGAGAGCTGGTCTCTGTCCCCAGTTTGTAACCACAGAAGAAGAACGTAGAGGTGAGGAAGAGGACACCTTTATGAAGGGTCCTTTGAAAAGTCTAATATCATGCATCAGCGGTTCAGAAGCAGAACAATCAGGCTTTAACCCGCCATCGATGAGCGCCTCATGCAAAGCGAAACACACGGCGTCTCTGCTGGAAAGGTCAAAGTTCAGGCAGCCGGTGGCGCGTGAAGGAGGCGAGGAAACGTGAAAATAAATTCCTGTGAGCAGAATATGAAATCCTTGTTATTCCTCTGACGCTGCTCCACCAATCAGGATCGGCGGTTGTAACGGCGAGCTGGCTGGCGTGTAAATATAAACGCAGACAGGATGTCGGGCTGATCGGATCGTTAGCTGAAAGAAATGTCAGCCTCTGACTTCATGACACACCAGGATGTGTCGTTGTTAGTTTTTGTTGAATTATAATGTACATTTGTAAATAAAGTTTCCTACAAAGCTCAAGTACAGACACAGACTTACTGTTTAAAGTCTTATTTTACTTTGAAAGGAGGCGATCGTCACAGACGGAGTCACGATGAAGGCTCGTCTGCAGTCGGTGAAAACACAGAAACCACAAGAAGATTTTAGCTTATTTTCACCTCCTTTAGTCAAACTGAAGTACTGCAAACTACTCCATTACAGAGGTGCTGCTGAAAGTACTCAGTGCAGCTCTGCTGCACATAAACAACATGATGTCGTCCTAAAACCATCAAAGTTTTTCCCAAAGTGTCTCATTATTCACTGTTTGAAGATAACTTGGTGACAAATACAGAAGGATGAAGAAAGCACCGTAAACACTGTTGGTTCATGTTGCTCATTGTTCACCTGGCTGCCCTCTGGTGGTGCTTTTGAGCAGTGCACTGTAATACACGACCTGTTGAAGGTTCTGAAAGCCTTTGGTGTTAAAACTGCAACATCCAACACAGAGCAAACACGGCTCCTCTAAACTGGAGACGAGTGTGGTTTCCCTGCAGTTTAGCTTCAGTTAGCCCGGCTGTTCGCTTGTTTCCTTTATGTTTGTATACGTACGATATAACGTTATAGTTAGCATCACACCATCAAAGGCTACAAACCGTCAAATATAAGTTAGTTTTACTGTTATTTGCTTTCTTTAGGGCGTCACTGGTTACAATCATGTGACTCAGTCAGGTGGAAACTGGTCCTGACCAACCTGATCAAACTGGTCAAGATTCAAACTGAACACGTTCCACTCTGGTTTTTACTCTTCGGTGTTTTTTACGTGCGAGTCACAGTTCAGGGTGACGACCTCTCACAGACGAACATCAAACACCACAATCACGCTGTGACGACGAAACCGACCAGGCAGAACATCAAGTCCAAACCTGAGCAGCTCTCAGCTGTAAAACACTGCAGATTTAACACACACGCACGCACACACACACACACACCATCCAGAGGATAATCACTGGAGCTTTAACACCCATCTCCATGGAGCTGGTTGCCCTGACATCCTGTGTGCTGTCCTGGCGAACATCAGCAAACACAGAGAAAGCAGTCAGAGTGTGTGTGCGTGCGTGCGTGCGTGCGTGCGTGCGTGCGTGTGTGCGTGCGCGTGCTTTAACGATCGATGGACAGCAGCAGCTAACCGCCCTGACAGCTTTTCAAACAGCCTGATGATTTAATCTCACACGAGCAGCTGAAAGTGGCGTCTGCAGGGCTGTGCTGGGGTCAGGCCCGTCTCTGCGACCGCGGCTTTCTGAGACCTGGAAAGTCAGCATCCATTATGACACAAGTTTCCACTGCCATTAAAGACGCGCGAGAAGAAAAGAACGATCTTAGGTGTGAGTATCAGAGAGCCAGCAGCCTGCAAACGCTTCAAAGTGTCGGGAAGTCGGCGCCGAAAGCAAAACCGCTGACTGGTGCTTCGCTCGTTTCCTGTTTTACAGGCTCCACACTCCAGACTGAAAGTCACAGAAAAACGATCAGCCATGAAGGTTTGACCTTTGACCTAATAACCACCTGCATTGCCACGGAGATAAGCACCATATTCCACAGACGTAACTCTTTGTGAGGAGGTTGCAGAGGTGGTGCCCGCCCTCCCTGCACCGGGGTAATCCTGCTCGATAAGCTCTGTGATGGTAATAAATTCCTGCAGGATTACACAGCGCGCAGGAAAAACTGCAACGTTCAATTCTACACAGTTTTATTTATCTAGCGCCAAATCAGTCGCCTCAAAGCGCTCTTTATTATAAAGACCCAACAATCAGATGACTGCGTACGAGCAAAGCGCTCACAGACCCAGGCTCAGGGAGGGGTGGGGCCATCTGAGAGAGCGGTGCGTTTCCACAAACAACACAATAAATGAAAAACGACCAGAGTCAGACTCACCTCCACACCTGTTTGGGGTCTACGAGGAAGCCTGGGTGCTACGTGATTTTTCTGTTTTGGTGCTTCTCAGTGTGAATGTGTGACGGCGAATGACAACAGGCCTCGGTGAGCTGTGATCAGACAGCAAACAGTGTTTTTGAAGAAAGCGCCACTGTGTGAAAGGGGCGTGTTTATAGCGGAAAGTAGCCCTGCCCCAACAGAAGGAGGCGGCGACCCAGCGGCCGTACCTGCACAGAGTGCTCGTGCTGATAAACCGAGAGGATGCGTCACAGACGTGGGGACTGTTTGCAGATCACATAAACAACTTTCGATCGAAGCTTTTCTGTGATCGTGTTCATGCGTCTAGTCTGGTCCTCAGAGAATAACTGGGACCACACCTGCCTCGCTCCCACTGTTCCCAGAATAAGATGCTTCAAACATCCTGCGCCTGCAAAGACTCTTTAAAAATAGAAGAACTCGTAGTTCTCCTGATAAATGTTTAAACGATCATACAAAGTTGTGGTTACATAAATCTTGAAAAGGTTTTTCTGGGTGAAGCGCTTACATCTCGAATTTCTCAGAAACATCTGGTGTAAAATGCTTCGGTTACTTCTTCGTGTCTGGCTCGAGCGTGACCTGTGAGTTTAACAGGAAATGATGCGGCACATAGAAACACAGCAGCGGTTTGTAGCCTCGCTCCACAACGAAGACGGCGATGGTCTGCCCGGAGACCCTCTGCTGTTGAAGCGGGAGCGTCAGAGTTTTCACACAGTCTCCCTTTACCACCCCGAGCCCGATCTGGATAAACTCACGTACAGCTGTTTGAAATGATGATCGTGTCTCTGCAGACACGTTCCCAGCTCCTGTAACCTACAGGTTTGATTCTTAGATCTTCACTGAGTTCCTTGGACTTCGGTCGGTCTGACGAATGCTGCCAAACAAATCCTTTTTGTGCCGTAAAGAGGACCCTTCAGCAGTCATCACTCCCCATAACAGACCTCGTCTGCAGCATCTTCAGCACCACTTATTAAAGCGTCGTAGGGAAATACAAACAGTGTCAAGCTTGTTTTTTAAAGTCGCTGTACAATCATTCACCCTGGAAACAGAGCAATTAAAGCCCGACGTTCATGCTGATGAGTGTATATAAACATCTGGGCACAGCTGTATATTCACAGTGTTTAGCCTCGTCTGCCAGACCGAGCTGGGTTTGTAAATGGTGTGTGTGTGTGTGTGTGTGTGTGTGTGTAATCAGAGATCTGACGTTCTCAGGTGTGTGTTGTTGGGAGACGAGTGTACTTCGAGGCTTTGTGTGAAAAACACGCTGCAGCTTGAAACCACTTAACATTTGTCGGCGTGTCTGGACTGAGGAACACTTTCCAAACAAGCAGCATAACTTCACATTAGCAAAAGTCATTTCCTACTCGCAGCTGAATGAGAGCAGAGAGCCATTAGTGGGTTTGTGGAAATCCACCTCAGGCGGCACTTACACTCTGCTTTCTTTTCCATTTTTCACGTCCTCGGTGTCTCCGTCTTTGAAGGCTGACTGAACGCTGTGCTTTCATTACCAGCTTCTAATAATATTTTGGCTCTTATTTCATTTCCGGTTCTCTGAGCATGACTTTGCAGGAAAGTGATTTACACGCAGCGCTTCTCCTGCTTTATCAATAATAAATCCTCCACTTCAGCCGGCCGAGCTCTGCGGTGGAGACAACGGGGAGAGTCCAGGATCGGGTTTCTCCGCGGAGACGGCGAGCAGGACGAACAGACACCTCGCAGGAAATGGCTTTCTCTCACAATCACGTTTTTCCAAACTTTAACTTTTTAATCTGCTATGGTCAGGTCAGCTTCATCACTTATTAATTACAGACTAATTATATATTGATCAGCGAGGTCCTTCTGTTGTGTTCAGGTTTACTTTAGTCCTCACACAGGCAGCGGCGTTTTCCTGTGAGCGCACAATCAGCATCAGCAGGTTTAAAGAGTCTCAGCAGCTATAAATAAATACCAACGTCTCAAACACAACGTCTCTATTCTAACAGTTTACTGCGCCTGCTTTATGCAAACATGCAGAGCGTGCACGTCCCAGAACCAGCAGCAATAACCACAGACACTGAACCCCGAGCTCCTCCCAATGTCCATCTGTGTGTGTTAGACTGCACTTAGGCATAGATGGAAGCTCTGTGAGTGGTGTGTGGGTGGTGCAGCAGAAAGTGCTTTGGCGCTATAAAAGGACGAGCCCATGCATTTGCCAGAACTCCACCTTAATAGCAACAGAAGAAGAAGAAGCGGCTTCATGGTGTTGCCGCTGTCAGCAGCTCCACATTGGACAGAATTCACTTCCTGAACAAGTAAATCCTTTTTAGAGCTCAATATTTAAAGTTTTTTTTAGGGGCGTGGCCTCTGTGACTGACAGGTGGATGGTGACCCAGGTGCCTGTAGCTGCTAGCTGTCTGCTAGCTTCACCTGAACTGAACTGTGTGCGCGGTGTTGGGGCATTTTTAATGAATCATGTGACCAATAATAGGGCTGCTAGAGCAGGGCGATATGGCCAAAAATATTTATCACGATATACGTTTGAAGATTTGCGATAACGATATAACTGACGATATAACTGACACGAGACAAAATACTTTACAACTCCTCAACTTTATTAGTGCAAAACAACATCAATGTATTTCCACTTCAACAAGCAGCTGTTTTTTATCTGCATTAAAGTTATATAAACATGTAACAGTGCAAACTCCTCGCTGACAGTTTAACCAAAAGACATTTCCAGTGGAAACTGGCCGACACATCCTCAGCATAACCATGTATAACATCCACAACACTTAAAAAGAGGTTAAACACACACAACACGGTAACATTATGCTGAAGCACAGCACGTATCACTCCGCGAGGCTCCGCCTACGATAGCCGTAATGCTCCGACAATCCATCGAGCGGTGCGGCTTCATAGCTCAGCAAAGTCGTACTGAAACATCTGACAGATTTTCGAGCGCCGTGCACATAAAATAGTTTCGAGGTCAGTAACACAACCAGAGTTCATACATAAGGCACACGGGGTTATAAGGGGCTCTGTCGACTTTCAGAAAAATGGATTGATTTTAAGTGCGCCGTATTTTCCAAACAACACGGTAATAACAACGGCCCGCTAGCATGCGCTACCAAAAATAGTGCTTTGTTGTGTGTCTGAGAGTCGAAAGCTAAACCAGTTCCACACCAGTGAAGCTGCAGCATTTTTACAAACCAGTTCAGGTTCATCGTTTCATTCAACGATCCACTCTCGCTCTTCTTATTCTCCGTCGCCGCCATGCTTTTTCCGCCATGTGTGTATGAAAACAAAGGCACTGCGCATGTGCATTTTACCCATATTCTATCGCCATGTTTCACTTTCTTGTCGTTGCCCAACATTACACTGGTATTACCCTGAACGGTATGATATGGCCCCGCCCTAATGGCTGCTGTTACATATCAGTAACAGCAGGTACCTGAGCCTGTGTGAGGCTCTCATGAAGTCTGTGGATGCAGAACCATAACCAGGTCTGTGAGCGACGGGTCACATCGCCACGTCCATGTTTTTTACATTGGTGTGCTTACAGGTGTGACAGGTGCAGGTGTACTTACAGCTGTGCTGGCTGCAGCCTGCTTGGACTCCTCGGTGAGAAAGGCCAACATCAGCTCCACCCTGTGCTTCTCCTCCTCACTGATGTAGTCTGTGTCTGTGGGGGACACAAACAGGGCTGTTCATGGGCTGATCTGAGGATCTCTGCAGGGAAGGAGAGCTGATTGGATGTGGTGAAAACATCAGGAAACTAAACTCTGCGATGTCGTTAGTTTGTAAACATAGAGGTGACCTGTACAGGTGTGATGCAGATCGTTGAAGACATGAAACTAATATCTCATTTTGCCTGAGCTCGCAGTGTCAAAGGATCCTTCCAAAACTTACAGGATTATGTTGAAGTACTTCCTGTAAGTCTGCGCTGAGGGCGGGACATTACTCTCCATCACCTCAGAAACAACAGCAGCAGCGAGAGCCTGAAGCCAAGAGCCCGGCTGGTAACCACCGCGGTGAATCCGTCTCTGGGTTTGAGCACTTATTAAACCAGCGAACACAGAGAAAACCTGACTTTGCTGAACTTCGTTCTGAGCCGCCTCGCTCTGAACTTTTAGAGAACTCCTACCAACAAACTACCAAACCAATCACACGGTGTGTTTAATGAACACCAAGCAGGAAACGGCTGCGGGGACACTCGCTGAGAGCCGAGCCATCGTCCAGACGAAGCTCGTTTCTGCTGAGTATCATCTCTGGTTTATACAACTTACTCCGTTATGATTCAGAACGTCCCCATTCGATTTTTGCCTCGGGCAGCCAGAAATGTTATAATTCTGATCATTTATCAGTGCATAACCATCAGAGGTGTAAGCATCACAACAGAAAAACATGAAGCAAAATATTCTGCAGTCGATCAAAAACCATGAATCAACATAGCAGGAGCTGTGCAGGAAGTCAGAGCGAATTAAATACAACGTTTATCAAACGTGAAGCGTAGTTTGATCTTCTTGTGCTGCTGGTTCAGTCAGTTTTGGTCACAGTGACGAAACTGCAGCATCAGAACCTGTGAGCTGCGGGCTTTCAGCCCGACGGCGTGTCCGTGCCGTCGGGTGAACGATCCACACTCTGTGTCCACGTGTTTGTACCGTCTCTCATTTACTGTTTTAGCTGTTTGGTGGTTGTTGAAATAGTTTTGTGAGCTTTAAGCTGAGATTCAGGTGTTTCTGCCAATAATAATCGACCCAGGACTTAATTGATCGATATCCCGTTATTCAGACTAAAATCGATTTGTTAAACCCACGCCTCGTTTCTGCTGTCGTCTGTGGCCTCGGGTAAGGGCGGGGTCACAGATCGATAGTAAATCATCAGCTTCTCTCCACCTGAATGGTTATCTATGTCCCACCCCTGCAACTAACAAGCTAATAGGCAACCAAATCAGGAGGTTAATGAGCCAATCGTGCTGCAGAGATTCAGGACAGTTGGAGCTCTGCGGTTTCAGGCACATCTTACCCTGCAAAGATGGACGCGAGTGCACTTAGTGGCTCGTTGTGGCTTCCATGAATCAGGACAGCGTTTGTTCCATGCAGGAGGAGCCACAAACATTGCTGGTGCTCCAGACTGAAACTCTGATTTCTGAGCTGTTCATCACAGATGTGACTCCTGCTTGCAGTCACAGACTGAACATGCTGAGCACAGCTTCTCCTTTAACTCCTGCCCTCCATTTATTCACCCCCCCACCCTCTCACTTTATGGCCTTCGATTTGTCCCCCCCGCCGCAATCAGATCCTCTTTCAGCTGAGGGCAGGCTGTGAGACTGGCTGCTTGGACGGCTGCCATGTTGATCTGCAGCAGCAGCAGAGCTGATGTGTGCAGGACACAGCAGGACGTCACCAGAACCTGAGACACAGATGGACCGTCTGCAGCATCCACAGGCAGCGCCCTACAGATCTGGTCTGTTTGGAGGTTTATCAGAAACATCATCTCCCATAAACCAACTAACCTTCACCTGGAACACGACAGACGCAGAGCGGGCCTTTAAGCAGCTCCGTCCAATCACAGGCCTCTGCTGCCTGCGAGGAGCCGCCTCGCTGTGTGACTCTGCGTGGACACGTTTGTGTTCCCGTTTCTTCAGCGTGCTGATTGGTGGAGCCGTTGTGTGAAGGACCCTTTACAGTTAGCTCCAACAGACCTCAGATCATAAGACTGCACGGCGTCAGTAAGATTAGGAGAACGCCGGCGGTTGCATGTGATGAAAGTTGGTGCGAGGTGGAGCGAGACGGAGAAGCCGATGAATCTGTGAGCTGATGCGGATCTTTTTAAAATGACAAAGAAAGATCTCAGTGGAGGATGTGCTCTCCTCTCAGTCTCTTCACCAACAGACGCTGAAGCTGCTCACATTAACCAGCATCCACCCATTCTCCTGTTCTGAGGTGGAGCTGCCTTGCAGCGACAGGAGCAGGTTATCTCCTCCTGGTGGATTGTGACGTCCTGCCGGTCACCTGTGGTCTGTTCTGTCAGTCCCTCCCAGAGAGGACCATAGGTGATGGCCCGAAGGTGGAACCAAGCTTCACCCAACACGCAGCAGCGTGTGACGGAGCGCAGCAGCCGAGCACCCGTCACACAGATGGTGAGCTCCTGCTCGACTTTATTCCATGATGATGAGTCGCTGTCACCTCCTCACCCCAACAGAAGCAGTGGCTTCTCCCGGGATGAGCAGATTTGAGGCTTGGTCCTGTGGACTCCAGAGCAAACAGCAGCCTGCAGACTCGGGAACAAACACTGAGCCCTGAACACTGAATGCTGTTCAACAAGCAGAAACCAGGGAGGCAGGAATCTCACACAGACTCCAGGGTCCACACGGCAAAGGCTCAGGCTCACCGAGAACACGCAGCGACACATCAGGGACAAAACAAACACTGAGACAGA
>NW_005187506.1:171216-172791 GCF_000239375.1 Pundamilia nyererei | reverse complement strand
AGGGGTAACGGAAGCTCCAGGAATTAGAATTAACAATCAGTCAACAACCTCTGAAACTCGAGGCAGGCCCAGGAGCTCCACACATCAAAACTCTAAGTCCCAACACAAACTCTGAGAATCGCAACAGATGGCGCCAACGATGCACTCACGCACTGACCCAGGGCGTCCTGATGGGAGCACGCCAAGATACCAGAGAGTGAGTGTGTGTGTGTGTGTGTGTGTGTGTGTGTGTAGCGCTGCAACCAGTCTTCGAGTGATTGGAATAACTCAATATTAAAAAATATTAACAGAAATGCTGCGTTTCATTTACTGACCGACTGAAGCCAGGCCTGCAGTACAAACGTATCTATGGGCAGCGAGTGGATGACGCACACAGCAGCAGCGATGATGACGCTGGCAGTTTAACGTGGAGGCGGAGTCTATTTACACACCGTGGAAAGGCGGAGCTGTTACCGAGACGGTGAGAGAACAGCAGCTGGTCCCGTGATCACCACCACCATCGCCTCCTCCAACGCTTACCTCCCATCCGATGTGGACAGCGGATCAGCTGGAGGCGCGATCGAAGATTGCAGCGCTCCCAGATCAGCTGTACACACCGGAACACTCTCCCATGTTGCTTGTCTGTGTTTTGTGTTATGGTGTGATGATGTCTGTGCATTCCCATATTACCCTTTTGTGTTACACATTTCCATGTTTTTTTCCTTGCTACCTAGCCTGACCTGTCTCCCCAATGTGATGTGTGTCATATGTACGGTCGGCAAGGTCTGTCATCTCGGTTGTGGCAGCTGCAACTGACAAATAAAGGCCCTCTGATCTCATCTCACCATCAGAGGTTTTACTGGCTGCAGCTCCATCGAAGCTACTCTGTAGCTCCGCCCACTGCCGTTTGTGTCACACACAGAACAATCTGAACTCCAGGAGTGTTAAAGTACGCAGACGAACTGAACTCTGACAGGTTTAAATGACAGCTTGGTGAAGGCTGACGGCAGCCGCTCTGGTTTACATGGACGTGAACAGGGGCGAGTCTAAAGGGGGGCGTGGGGTGGACCACACTGTGTTTACTCTGAAACATTTTTCTGTCTCAGTTCAATTTGATTAATATTGAAACATACAAATAAAAGCCAAATAAACTCTGAGCTGCTGACCTGAGGGAGCTTAAACACTGAACTGTTGTTGATGTTAGTTTGCAGCTGACGTGCTCGCTGGTCTTCCAATCCCATCCAATTTTATTTATAAAGAACTTTAAAATACCCAGCACAGGACCAAAGTGCTGTACAGAAAATAAGTTAAAAACAATAGAATAACAGAAAACAGCAAAAATAAATGAATAAATGAAACACGTAATACATAAAAATTAAAACAGCCCTATATTAAAAAGAAAACAAGATAGAACAGCATCGAATCAACTATGAACAACTAAAATAAAACTAAAGAAATATAAACGAACATCTCACATGGTGTCAAAGGTCAGGGTAAAGAGGTAGGTTTTCAAGAGTGACCTTAAAAACAGGTGGTGACGAGGCCTGTCTAATCTCTAAAGGGAGATCTTTCCACAGTTTGGGAGCTGCTACAGCA
>NW_005187506.1:165771-170615 GCF_000239375.1 Pundamilia nyererei | reverse complement strand
CACACAGTTGTTGTTCTTCTGCAGAGTCTAATTGGCTAAATAAATCTGCAGCACGGCGTAAACAGTCTGATGTTAATGAGATGCACATCACCGACGCTGCGCTTTGCTCTCATCCATAAAACATCCAGAGATTAACGGCCTCCACCCGCACAAACCCACAAAACACAGAGTAGTCAGCCCAGCATGCCCAGCACCACACAGCATGGACCACAACTCACATTAACACACATGAAACAAACATGTAACACACACATGTGAGCACACACATGTTTTCAGGGAAGGTGTGTGTGTGTGTGTGTGTGTGTGTGTGGTGGGGGGGGGGAGGCTTGAAACACAAAGTTATGATCAGAGGAAACGGGAGGAGGACAGGTGAGGACAGGTGTAGCATGGATCACGGAGCTGATGACATCTGGATATTTCTCTGATCACCTTTGAAAGAGGAAAACCGAGTGTCCTGGCTCCTCCCACTATCACTGTGTCTTCATCACTTCTGTAATCAAATTACATTGAACCTGAATATTCATGTAGAGTAACTCCACCACGTCAGTTCATCTACAGGCGACAAACGAGCAGTAAACGATGTTTATTCCAACATGAGCACGTTTGTCGTTCCTGGTATGTGGTTATGGTTGCTGCTGGTCTAACAAATATCTCTGCCACTTTGTGACACACGCACACAGATCTGTATCACACACCACTTTATTAGGTACCCCTGCCGAGCTGCTACAGCAAATATCTGATAAAGCAGAGGCTGATTTGGGCCTGCAGACGGGACCGACGCATCAGGGCGGAGGAAAAGCTGAAATAGGCGACTCAGGATGGAGACGGAGAGGAGAAGCCACGGGACAGGCAGGAAAGATGCAGGATGGACGAGAGAAGATGGGCAGGGATGAAGGAAGAGTGACAGATGCCAAAATAACCTTTCAGCGTTTCAGAGAGAATCAGCTGCAGAGCCCACAGCACCTCCACCTCATGAATCACAGCATCAGTGTGAGACGCAGCGGTGCTGAAACATCTGCACGATCCAGCCAGCACCGAGGAAGCTCCGAGCTCTGCTTCACTACGACGTCTCACGCAGTCTGCAGGAGCTTCGGACCGCCCACGCTGCTCAGACCGAGCACTGCCATCAATAATGCTGATCGCTGATCAATGAGCTGACTGCTTGGGTTTCCCTGGTGCCATGAATAATCCTGTGTGTGTGCAGCTCTGTACTGGGAAAGCATGGTGTGCGCTCTCTATCACGTTACCACAGATCATCATCGTTAACCTGCTCGCACAGATGAAGGTCAGCCGGCGAGGCTGCACATGACCCAGCTCATCGTCATCATCACCTTCATCAACCTTTGACCAGTAAATCACTAGTAGCCCCGCCCTGCTTCCTGCTCTCTGTGACTCTGAGAGGACTAAAATTAACTTCCTGTTTTCACTGAGGTCAGAGGTCAGAGCATCCAGAGGCTCATGTTGTCACAGACCCCCTGCCGGGAGCCAATCTGGGGCCCGGGGCAGCTGGCAGGGTGAACATTACTCCTCTTACAGACAGACAAGCACATCGCAGCTGTCCACGCAGCTCCTCCCTCTGCTGCATCGATGCTCCGTCTTTATCACCTCCTGTTTACCCTCTCATTCATGTCGTCGTCTGTTTGCTCTGCGTGTTCGCGCCGTGCCTCTGTCACGATAGAAGCTTACAGCAGGTACTTCTGTTTCAGGGCGCTGAGCTCTGGAGCAGAGACATTGAGTGTTCTGCTTGTTCAGGTGTTCAGCAGGTGTGTGATGAACTGCTCATTGTCTGTCACAGGGTGAACCGGCACGTCCACGCCCACTCTGAGCTGCTGCTCACGGACATGTATAAAAACATGGGGACCTCCACTCAGCCTGGCAGGGCCTCAAAACCATGGCCTCTGTGAATGCTGCGGTCACCACCTCCAGAACCATTGAGGTGGAGGGCAGCAACCCCTCCTCCCTCCCTGACGACCTCAACGCTTTCTACACCAGGTTTGAGACGGACAACATGGTCAATGGTAAGTGGCCTGCATTTGTATAGCGCTTTTCTAGTCCATAGGACCCCAAAGCCCTTTACACTACATTCAGTCACACACACATCCACACACTGGTGATGGCAGCTACGTTGTAGCCACAGCCGCCCTGGGGCGCACTGACAGAGGCGAGGCGGACACTGGTGCCACCGGGCCCTCTGACCACCACCAGTAGGCAAACACGGGGTTAGCATCTTGCCCAAGGATATTTGGCATGCAGGAGGCAGCCTGGGATCGAACCACCGACCTTCTGATTAGTGGCTGACCTGATCATAAAACAGCACATTGTAAGAGCAACTGACCCCCTGATGGACCCTCCAGTTTCCTTACCGTGCACGCAGAGGTTTTGATGATGCAAAACTCTTCATCTTGGACTGCATCCACAAACGTCTGGAGCTCCCTGACTCCTCCACCAGACTTTGCTGGTTTCTCATCAGCCTTCAACACTCTGCAGCCTCACATCCTGCCCACTAAACTTTCCTCCCGATTTCACCTGATGATCAGCTGATCCTGTGGATATTGGACTTTTTGACCAACAGGACTCAGAAAGTTTGGGTCAACAGCTCTCTTTCTTCTCTCTGTTCCACCTGCACTGGCTCCCCCAGGGCTGTGTGCTCTTCATCCTCTATGCTGATGACTGCAGATCCACACAGCTCTGTCACCTGGTGAAATGTGCTGACGACACAGTTCTCCTGTCACTGCTGTCAGGCCCTCACAGCACCACGGCCCGCTCTGCAGGAGTTTGTAGAGTGGTGTGACAGCTCCAACTTGAACTGAACGTGAGCAAAACCAAAGAGATGGTGGTGACCTTCTCCAGCAGGCAGAGGGATCTGGCTGCTTCAGTCACCACCACCATCCACGGGAAGCCAGCGGAGGTAGCTGAGGAGCACAAATACCTGCGAACCATCTTTGACAACCTCCTGAGATTCTCTGCCAACACAGAGGAGATTCTCAGGAGGTGCCACCAACGGCTACACCTCCTTAGGAAACTCCTTTGGAGTCAGCACCCCCATCATGATGACTTTTTACTACGCCTTCCTGGAAAGCATCACGACCTTCTCCATCAGCTGCTGGTTCCCTCCCTCAGCCTTCATACAGGAACAGACTGCAGCGCACTGCATCAGCGTGCTCTACAGTCATCGGCCTGTCAGAACTCTGGCAGGTTTTCAGCCAACAGGCCTCAGACAGGCAGCCAAAATCATCAGCGACCCCTCTCACATTCTTCACCCTGCATTTCAATGGCTCCCCTCTGGGCGACGCCTCCGCTGCATTTCCTGCAGGACTGAGCGGAGGAGGAGGAGCGCCACCTTTGTCCCCAAAGCAGCTCTGCTTTTTAACTCCAGCCGATGAGACCAGAAACAAACTACTCTCTTCTTATACAACCGACACTTTATTCTTTTAGTCACTTACAGTTATTTATTCATCTTTCAGTCGCTTTTTAAAACTGTATTAACTGTGTATTTATTATCTCACTCTTATCGCCTGTTCTTATTGTCCTCATCTTCAACATCGTGCTGCTCTGTTGTTTGTTAAGTGGGGATAAATAAAGTCTCTCTGATTCTGAGGTGACCCACAGCCGTGCAGGGTGTTTGTCAGCTGAGAGACGTATTAGCACCTTTAACCTTTAACCTGCGTGTCATTGTGGCACATTGAGGAGCTGTAAATGACATCAGTGATCGCGTTTAAACTAGTTTCATCATCTCAGTTAAAAAGATTCTGTTTCTATAGGACTTCATGTTAACTCCAGCAGGTATCAGTTTATTTTACAATTCAGGCTGTCGTGTTTATGTCTGGTTAATCCCGATTATTTCATGTATCTGACCTTATTCCAGAATATTTCAGGTTATTCCAGAATATTTCGGGTTATTCCAGAATATTTCAGGTTATTCCAGAATATTTCAGGTTATTCCAGAATATTTCAGGTTATTCCAGAATCAGGTTACGGGAGCTCGGTAAGGTGCGGTGTCGTTTTGACGTTTTCTGGCTACAATAATCTCGGGACAGATATTTAATTTTGACACCTCCTCTACAGGCACATATCCTCTACATGATGACACACATCGTGGTCATGGAAACTGTCTGCATTGCCGTGGCAACGGATAAGGATGTCACAACGACTGGGCCATCCCCTGTGGCGAGCTCCACTATAAGGCCACAGGCGTTTTCTGCAACTGCATGTCAGGAGGTGGGTGATGCTACCACAGAGTCACACGCCGATTCAGTGACGACAGCGAAACACCGCCTTCACGTACGTGTTGCAGGTTCCAGCGCGCCTCCAGCTCTCAGGCTGTCAGCTTCAGACTTCACCCTCAGCAGCTCTGCACACCGCCACAGCAGGTCTCACTGCCATCTTTAAAGCTTCCCCTTCACTCCTGCTGCTCTCCTTCTGTCTCTGCCCTGCAGCACCCTGTGCCTCACTAACAGCAGAGGAAAAGTGTTATCAGTTATCAGCTGTAATCCAACATCACAGCAAACAGCCCGAAGGCCGGTGAGTCGGAGCGCTGCACATCGAGCCAAGCAAAGCTGCCTGAAACATGAAGCGTGGCAGTGAGAGGCAGTGTTTGTCCTCTGAGCTGCACTCACAGCTCTGTGATCATGACAGAAGCCACTGCAGCACAAACACAATTACTCTGAGGTCCAAATAACATTACAGGCTCGTTTCCAAAGCACACGCTTGGCGCAGCATCCAGCTGATTCAGTCTGAAAGCACAAACCAAACATCGTGTTTCTGTCCTCGCACGCCCTCCGAGTAATGCTGGGCTCACACTGCGATTTTTGGCCCATTTTGAGCCGATTTTTGAGTCGTGCGAC
>NW_005187506.1:157855-163560 GCF_000239375.1 Pundamilia nyererei | reverse complement strand
CTGTGATGAGCTCTGAAACCTGACTGAAACTCTTCAAATAAACCTCTGCAGATGATCTGTTAGCTGTTTGACAACTACTCTTTCAAGGATGTTTGATATAAAGGAAGGTTGGAGATTGTTGCTTTATAAGAAAGCAGCAAACAATTTCTCCAGGCTAAATGATGATCTTCTAAATTTGTGACACGCTACCTGCTTTAGGTATTTATAGGTGCTTGATAGGTGTTTGAGAATTATACCAGGGAGTGAAATACTTCTTCTGATTTGAGGCTTTATTTTTCACAGGGGGCAAAAATCTGCAGAATCAAACATGCAGCACTAGCCGCTGTGACTCAGGGCGCCAAAATAAGCTTTTAAAGTGAAAAACAGAAGCGGTCACTTCCCCTCTTGTTTGGATGCAGATGTTGGCTCGTTGCTCAGCGGTGAGCAAACTGGGTAGAGTCCCTCACAGGATGATCTCTGAGGGAAGCATGGTGACATTTCCCTGTAAAACCGCCCGTGACCTTATCTTTTCAGCCTCTCGACACGCCCCCCCTCCACGGTCCTGTAGGCCGCCGTCATCCACACAACTGAGTCACAGAGCTCAGCTGGAAATGTCGCCGGCTGTGTTTCGAGTCCATCGTGTTCCCTCGTTAATAATAAACCAGGAAAGGGCAGCGTGTTCAGAGCTATGGCACTAATGATACACGGAGCACATGAACAGGGACGCAGTGGAAACGGGACGTCTGGGAGGGTCAGGAGAACAGCCGAGTCAGCCATGGCCTCACACCGTTGACTTCAGCCTCAACTTCACCTCTAATACATCCATCCTACCTTCAGCAGCTTCAGTATAGATGAATAAACACTACAGTAGTCACGTGTCACAGTCTAACCAATGACAGCAGTGCGTGGTAGAGAACGCCGTGTTCTACCTGCTGCTGGACTTAATAAAGTTTTTATTGTGTGGAGCTGCTTCAGTCGGACGTTACAGGACGTCCAGCAGGGTAGGATCAGGGTCAGAGGTCAGAGGTCAGCTTCAGCTCTTCAAGGGCTCGTGTTCATGTTAACCTTGGGCTGAGATCAGCTTGCGTCCTCCTGCAGGGCGGGGCAACGACAGCAGAAAGGCAGGACGCACGCCACCCGGAGACGCCGGGCTCAGACGTCTGTGTGTGTGTGTGTCTGTAGTGTATGCGCATGCTGCATGTGTGTGTGTCTGTGTTTATCTGCATGTGTGTGTGTGCGCGAGCGTGTGTTTCTGCGTGCCTGAATGTGTGTGTGTGTGTGTGTGTGTGCGCGCAATGTTAATCCTGTGACAGCAAATCAGCATAAAACACACTGTGACTGAAAACCAAAAGACAGGGACAGACACACACACACACACACACGGCTGAGAACAACCCGGAGGAGATGGCGTTCATGGAGGGAGGAGCCACAAAGTATTCATGGTGTCATAGATTGAAATGCTGGAGCCCCGCCTCCTCCTGATCGTCACACAAACCATGATCATAGTATCATTTTTGTTGACTCTGTGAGTAAAATCACAGGAGCGTTCATCTCACTGCTCCTCACGCTCCTCCGAGGAAACACACGGCGCCTCCGAGAGAGGAGCAAGGAGGAGGGAGGAGACGGAAACAAAGTGTGAGCCTGAAACAAAAAGAGACTGAAAGCAGCAGAGCAGCAAAAACAGAGAGGAGGAGGAGCAGGAGGAGGAGCAGGGGGAGGAGCAGGGGGAGAGAGAGAGAGAGAGAGGGTTAATCCAGAGTGGAGGAGGAGGAGAGGTGGAGCTGGGAAAGCACCAGAAGCGACAGACGAAGCTCACATCTGAGCCGAGCGCAGTCAAGAGACGGAGGCAGCAGCGACTGACACACACACCTGCACACACACAGCAACATCTGTGAGGGAGCAGCGAGGAGCGCGCTCAGTGCGGCCAGAGACAGCGCAGGGCAGCAGCAGAGCGGCGTGGTGGACGAGTGTGGAGCAGACGGGATGCCGACCTCACTGAGAGTCTGATCCCAGGATCAAACTGAGGCGCTCTGAGCTCGCCATCGTCACAGCAGCAGAGACTGAGTGCGGAAAGGAAACTCCCGGAGCGAGCAGAGCTGAAGAAGGACGCCCACGGAGCAGATATGGGATGAAAGGAGGAGACAGGAAGTGATTTCTGACTTTTCTGTGTGATAAATGGGACGACAGGGACAGGTGTTCTGACATCGCAGCACACCTGGATCACTGACAGAGGGAGTCTGTGCTGGGACGCCTCCACCTCACATAACCCATTTAGGCATCTCCTCTCCTGGCGTCTGCCGGGTTGGCAGGTGGACAACATTAACCGAGTTAGACCAAACAAACAGCCTGGAGGCACACTGAGCGCGCTCCACAGCCACGCTCTGAGAGGAGACGATGAGAGGCTCAGAGTGAAGGACGCGCACAGACTCGTACACTATGAGCAACAGCGAGCTTCCTCCGCCTGCTCTGTTTATGTGTCGACCATGTTACGCCAAAATGAGATGAATCGCGGCGCACGAAGGATGTGAACAGCAAACTGAGGCTCTTTCAAAGTAAGGGACACACGCTGGTGGCATCATGTCGCACGTCGGTGGTCACACGGAATTCCTGCAGGCTGTGGACTCTCCGACAGCGTGGCGGGCTGCTGTGCTGCTGTTGGTGTGCCTGCAGCTGCACCGGCCGAGCCCCGTACACGCTGCCGTCACCTCGTCTCGGGGCTCCTATCGGGCGGGCGGCTGCATTTGCGCCGCAGACATCTTCAGCTGCACCACCCTGACTCTGAGACACGTTCCCGGAGAAATGCCGGTTTCCACCGTCACCCTGGACCTCAGCCACAACCACATCACGCAGCTGGAGGACGGCGCCTTCCAAGGACTTCTTCAACTGGAGACGTTACGTTTGGCCCACAACCAGCTGACAGCGATCATGCCGGGAGCGTTCAGAAACTCGTCCGGGGCTCAGCTCCGAAACATGGACCTGTCATCCAATCATCTTTGTGTTCTGGAGGAGCATTACTTCCAGGAGCTGTCAGGGTTGGAGGAGCTGCTGCTGTTTAATAACCGGATCTCGCGGGTGGAGGGCAGACCTCTGGCTGGACTGACAAACTTGCGCAAGGCTTATCTGAGCCACAACCGCCTCACAGACTTCCCCTTCTTTTCCATTCAGAAGCACAGCCACCCCCACCTGTCATTGCTGGACCTGTCCTCAAACCGCCTGTCCAAACTGCCCCTGGAGGACATTTTGGCCCTGCCCCATTCGCTGCAGAAGGGGCTCTACCTGCACAACAACTCGCTGTGGTGCGAGTGCCCCATGTACAGCCTGTTCCGGTCCTGGGAGCAGCAGGAGTTTGAGTCGCTGCTTTTCTTCAGGCAGGAGCACGTCTGTCTGGTTTACGGGAACCCGAGAGGCACTGTGCGCTTCCTCCAGCATGGACGCTACCTGGAGAAGTGCAACCTGAGTGCCGTGACCCAGAAGAGGAGTGTTACTGTGACGGCGGGGAAAGCGCTGCTGCTGCACTGTGCCACCACTCTCTCCGGCCACGCCATCACTTTCCTCTGGGTGTCGCCAAGCTTGGAGTCGGTGCTGCCCCCGGGGAATAATGGGTCCTTAAAGATGTTCTCCAACGGCAGCCTGGAGATCATGGCGGCACGCGAGAAGGACACCGGGATCTACTGGTGTCTGGCGGAGGACCGGCAGCATCACCGCAACGACACATGGGAGGTCAACGTCACGGTGTTGGCGGATAGCAACGACCCCCAGGAGCCGTTCAACACGGGCTTCACCACCCTCCTGGGCTGCGTGGTGAGCCTGGTGCTGGTGCTCATGTACCTCTACCTGACGCCTTGCCGCTGCCCTCCCTGTCTGAAAGCCCCGCCCCCGGCCACGGCCACCCCAAGTCTGGGAAACGAGGCTGGGGCGGGCAGCGCCCAGTCCTCCATCCTCACCCCCACCCCGCCGGCCAGCACGGAGGGCCCGGGCCGCAAGGTCAGTACCAACAAGCATGTGGTGTTTCTGGAGCCAATCAGAGAGCAGCAAAATGGCAGGCTGAGGGCAGGGCCGGGACACCTGGGGCCAGGGTTACTGCTAGGGGCAGAGCAACAGCCACGGCACAGGGCGGGGGAGACAGACTCCATTATGTCTGTCTTCTCAGACACGCCCATCATGATGCCATAGCAACGCACCACCCCCACTCCCCTCTCACTCCCCCTCACCTCCTCCTCCACCTGAGCACAACTCCGGCATGGACCCACAGGCCACGGCGAGGCTTTCATCCAAAACATCCAAGTGCAATTTCACAGATTGATACTGTTAACCAGAGCAGACGAGCCCGCCGCACCCAACCAGCGCACCGTGACGGGCCGCAGAGTTCAAACCAAAGATAGCATGACGGGGGGCGAGGACGGACTGCACCCGAGCGCACGGCTGTCCCTTTAAGCACGGCTTGTACCTTTAACAAACGTTTACGATGCCTTGTTGTCTCGCTCAGAGGTGAGAGACCTTTTGTAGAGCCTTTCAGCTTCTTTCTGTTCGTAGAGCCAGTCGCACTGTAGCCCTGTCACCGCGTGACGCCACAGAAGAGCAGCTTTTAGCCAGTAAAAATAGAAACTGCCCCTCCTCCTCGTCTCCCTCCACTCTGGAGTTCAGTTACTGTCATCATCAGTCAGATCACGAATTATAGAGATGAATAAATAAAAACATCAGCTGGAATGATTCATTCAGGGGGCGGGGCCATTGTTGGAACTTTGTGAAACTTGTTTTGCCTCAGTCATGTGATTACCGACAGGCCAATCAGCACAGACGTGTTTCTGTTATTGTCCTCACTGTATTCACTGCTCCTCCTCCTCCTGTGTGTCGTCCTCTCTGCATCTGTGTTAATAAACCCGAGTATCTGCACCGCCCAGCTCACTGCTGTTATTGTCTCTGACCAGCACTCAGCCTCTGCACAGTGTGAGTGTGTGTGAGTGTGTGTGTGTGTGTGTGTGTGTGTGTGTGTGTGTGTGTGTGCGCATTCAGATTTATATACAGACATCTTTACTTCTATACACACACGTTTTCTTTTTAATAATTCCCTAATTTACATCCGATTTTCATCCTGTTATTTTACCACTGCACAGACAGAAAACACAGGTCTGAATAAACACAGAAATGAGCAGCTATTTGTATTATTATTGGGTGTTTTTGCTCAAGTAGTTTTTTCTTAATGTTTATAAAATTCTGGTCAGAAACCTTGAAAATCTCTTCATCGCGTGCAGAAATGATCATTTTACAGATAAAACAAACCCTGATCGTACAGGTGTGAGTGTGAGGGCCGCTGCGAGCATTTCATTCAGCAAAGTCATCTAAACGCTTCAGAGCGAGCGTGTGGGCGTGGTCAGAGTCGCTCTCATGTTTCACACGTGAAATCAGAGACGCCACAGACACACTTCACTGCAGCTGCTTGTTAAACAACATCTCTGACCAAGTTTGGAGCGGCGTCTCCACCGCCATCATAATCACCAGCCAGCGTGGCGCCTCCTCGGAAACACTCTCTGAAAGCTGGATCAGAGGGACAGCAGGACGGCCCGCCGGCGTGGGGTAAGACCTCCGCAGGACCGTGGATCAATATTTATCATGAGCCGTCAATATGTCACTACGAGGTCAGAGCCTCGCTGCCCCCACAGGGACACCTGCAGCACCTACTGTCATTAAAGAGTGTGTGTGTGTGTGTGTGTGTGTGTGTGTGTGTG
>NW_005187506.1:156002-157794 GCF_000239375.1 Pundamilia nyererei | reverse complement strand
GGGGCTAAACTACAGATGAGCATCACGAGCTGACCTCAAGATCTGAGGATGGTCAGAGCGATCGACAACAGCTGATCATAAACGTGCTAACTAGCATTAGCATCGTTATTCCCAGTGTGCATGTAGGCGACAGCAGCGTGAGCGCTCTGTGGCGAGCAGAGGAGCTGATGGAAACTCGTAGTCACAGTAGGGTTAGCTTCAGGTTACAGCTGGAGCTGCACCTCCTTGGAACGAGTGTTATATGACTGAGTGTCCTGGTGACACGCTGCTCTCCAGGTCTCTGTACAGGACAACACTGGCCCTGTTTACATGATATCAAAGCCAGACTCTGCAGCACCAGCTAGCAGTCGCTGACCTTTCAGAGTAAGAGCGAGGAGGTTGGTATGGAAGCTTGTTCCCACCACCATCTATAAGGTGAAAGGCTCTGCCAATCAGAAAGCTCGGTGAAGCAAGATTGATGTAAACGCTGGAGAACTTAAAGCTGATTGTTTGTTTTTGCTAAAAACTGCGAGCGCCTTCTGCTTGCACGTAACCAGGAAATGATGTCGTTCATGCAGCTTCCTTATTGGCAGAGCTTCGAGTTATTGAGCTTCCACAGGTCGGCCCTTAGACTGACGCACACACAAAGAATCGCTCCAGAGTGGGATTCTGGGGAAGCTGCATTATCCTTTATAATGTTAAACAGGCCTCCTGGAATTATTTGGTTGTTTTAGCTGTAAAAGTGTCATAAAATCAGCTGTGAGCTTTTGTCCCCGTCCTCAGGATTGCTGCGTCTTTCCACATCTGGTAGCTTCTTTCTCTACTGAGAGCGTAATCAGGATTAGTAACAGAAAAGGACTGAATTGAAATGTTACAGTTTTTACTCAAAGAGGCAGAAAGCGAGACTGTACATGATTACAAGACTTACAGTCTGAACAACAACAAGTATGTGACCTTTGACCCTGTGGTTTGTTTTTGGGCATCTCTTTTCTTCCCCGGTACACTTCCTCTCAGTCTGTAGCCAAAGGCCTACATCGCACTGCTGACACTCGTGCTCCTTTTATGCAACATTTTCCTGAGTGGATAATAAACCCAGCCTGCTCTGCCTGCATGTCCTGCAAGCCTCAAATACACCTGCTTTACAGGTGCTGGAAGAGGGCGGGGCAGTGTTTGTCATACATGAAATAAACATGGCATAAAACAATGTTCTATGAAACCCTGTTATCAGGGCTTACATCCAGCAACTCTTATTTTTATATAAAACACTGAAAACAGCAAAAATAAAATCATTGTAAGAAAGAAAAACGATGTCTGACAAAGCGTCAGTTTTCTGTGCGCCTTCGTCTCTCTCAACCTTCGTCTTCGGGCCGCTGTGACGCAGTGCTTGGGATTACCCGAATGACTAATATCAGCGGAAAGTATGGCGTCGCTGCTTTCAGGAACCGCTGGGATTTTTAAGATGCGCAAATCATTCAAGAGTTACGGTACTTTAAAGAAACGTTGGAAAAACCTGTCGCCGGCGACGGGATGGGGGCTGAAGGCTTATCCAATCAGCAGACAGCTTTCCTTGGGTGACGCGGTCGACCTGCAGCTCCTCGTTGAGAATCATTCTCCTAATGTTTCCTCTGGGCGGCGCTGTGACGCTGATCGCAGTGCCGAGATCTGTGTATCGAGCGAGGACAGTCATGAACTCTTCACAAGAGACCGCGACCTCTGACCTCAAGCTCTTGATATTCAAACACATCCCAGATTTTTGGTAGAGCCACGTCTGAGGCATCGGCTCGTTCTCAGTTATCATGTTCTCAGGGTGTGC
>NW_005187506.1:152573-155695 GCF_000239375.1 Pundamilia nyererei | reverse complement strand
CACACACACACACACACACCATTTTCTTCACGCTGTTTTCAAATCAACACAATAGGAAACGAGCTGAAGCTGCTGATTGCTCTGCACGTCCTTCAGGGAGCGCAGAAAAGGCCGTTTGGCTGCAGCCAATCAGCTCACACCTCACCAGCACCACGGGCGAGTCAGGTGGGGGGGGGCGGATGGCACCCTTCAAAGCCTGCAGGAAGTTTTCACACTTCATTAAGAAGCTCGACACATTCGAGCGGAACCACACAGACGGGCTCCGATTCATCCCATCACACACACGAGATCACCGCCGTCATCCTCCCACAGGCCGCAGACGCCAGCCGCAGGCGGAACCACAACCCCAAACGAGCAGCTCGGACCGCCGGGATCAGCCGAGCCTCAGGATTGTTTTGTGGAATAAGTTAAGATCGTTTCCTTCCAAAGCGCCGTTTTCACGTCTCACCGGAGGTGGCGTTAACTACCGTTTGACGAATCGGTCCAATCACAGCTCATCATTACCGGGCAGCGCTGCAGGCTCTGAGCTGGGGTTTGTGAGATACACGCAGGCCGAGAAAGAGCCGGCGGGACTGAAACGAGCCAATCACAGCGCTCCAATCAGCTGATGATGAGCAGTGGAGTGCTCATCAGAAGGTTAGATTGGCTGCTGTGCATCTCCTGCCCACTCAGGGGTTAACGTAAGTGGGAGCAGCAGTGATGTGGCGCTCTTATGTAACACTGAAGGCAGAGCAGCCATCAAATATTCAGCAGGTCTTCCCTCGCGCTCAGTGAGGCGGCGGCGCCCCGAGCAGCTCGCTGGATCAGCACGACACACCAAAACTCTGCGAGCAGACTCAGGACCAAACATCCTGCTGCTGCCCGCGCTCGTTGTTAGCAGCACCTTCACAGCCTGACGTCCCGATCTGCTGCGACTTCCTGGGATATCGCCGAGTTTGTTTGAGCTGCGTTTACGTCGGGGAACGAGGAGTTACACTGAAGTTCAGGCTGCCTTTGTGACAGCAGGGCAGAGCTTACACAACACAAGCTCCACCCACCTCCATAAGGGACAGCCAATCAGAAGAAAGTCAGTCTAAAAGAGGGAGGGGCTAAATCAGCCCAGAATCAGACAAAGAAGGATTATTATGAGCAGTGAATCATGAACAGATGGTGGACTCCAGCAACAACGGTTCTGGAGGGTTAGCCGTGGAAAACATGGCGGCATTGCAAAGCTGAGGCCAAGCGAGGCGTGCAGATGCCAGAAAGCAGCGGGCAACGCGACGCTGTGATCTGAAAACCTCCCTGAGCCTGGTGTGGCTGGAGGTTTCTTCCTGTTAAAAGGAGTTTTTCGTGCCCACTGTCACCGTGTTGTTCATAGGGCGTGGTCTGATTGTTGGGGCTCGTTTGTTGTTTCAGCAGTTTTCCACATCCTGGATACAAATACAAATACGTCCTTGTTTGCTGAGAGGAAAGCTGAGCGGTCACGGTGTGGTACAGGTTGAAGCACCTGGAGGTGACTGTTGATGTGGTGCCTTTTAAATAAAGCTGTACTGAATTACTGCCTCACGCTGAGACTGGACTCGTCGGTGAGCTGAAGCTCTGAGCTTGAAATTAGCTGCAGCAAAACAGGAAGTGCTACACGTCCCTATTTTAAATGCTCAGCCTCGTGAACAGGAGGATATTCTTGTTGTGTCAGACACGAATCTGCTCCCAGCTAACGGCCGTGGATGAGTCCAGCTGACAGGAGACAGTCGGCCTCCTTCACTCCATCATTACAAGATTCCAGTTTCCTCACTTTAACAAACAGCAGCTCTGATTTGTCGTCTTAGCGAAAGGCCTCGCTGATGTTTCGCTCTGCAGCGCCACCTACTGACAACAGGAAGTCAGCCTAAAGCGATGAGTGTTCCCTGAATGAAGCAGTGCGCTGTGTTTCCTGTGAGCAACACACAAGAGTGCAGGCATGACGATATCTACACGACAGTAGGGTAACCTCAGTCAGCCATCTGGAACGAGCTCCCACCTGAGGCTCCTCCTCCTGAGGCTCTCCTAAAACATCTGCCATGAAAAATTGATGAAGGCAGAGTGAATCAAAGCCCCGTGGAAGAATCCAGCTCTGCAGCTGAACCGGCCTGAACCTCATCAATCATTCATGGATCCAGATGTTTCACCTGAGTTTCTGATCACTTTATCAATCAGCTCCGTCCTCAGGTCTCCGCCCGTGCGTCAGTGTTCCCGGCTGGTGCAGGTACACTAACAGCAGCGCACCTGGGGCTCATTACAGCAGCTCTGTACTGCTCATCTGTCAGAGTCACAAACGACTGATTTATTAGAGGAAATCCAGTCCTGTGGCTGCTGTTCAGCTGCTTTCCCAACAAGGCAGCTGACCGGCGGTCTGATGGACTAACGCCACCATGTTGGACCAGCCGGGGCAGACTCCCTGCAGAGGCTGTGTTTACTGTTCATACCGCCTTAATTACACAAGATGTGATTTCTTTAAATGTGCAGGCGAGCCCTCAGAGTCCACGAGAGCCTCAGAGCAGAAACAACACAAAAGTGGAAAAACATTCGAGCAGAGTTCATCAGATGAATAACCCGTCTGGCAGGCTGATGATCACAGATATTCATCAATAATCAGGAGATGAACCGTGATCTGAACATGGCTGAGCTTCCAAACATGCGAGTCCCGTTTCTGCTCTTCAGATCAGATTACAGGTCAGGATGTAAAGTGAGAGAACTGTTTAAAAAGGTGCCGGTCGCATGTGTTAATAAAACCAATCCAATGGTGGATCCAGTTCATTTCCTGGAGACAGAGTCCGAGCCTCACGGGCAGCATCGGAGCAGACCCCTCCTCCTGGATGTCATGTGACGCCTGTAGTTTTTACAGACCCATCCCCTCCCCCCCTCACAGGATTATGTTGCCTCCTTCTTACATCACACATCAGATCCAAACATCCGGGACACGGCTCAGGAAACAAAGACCGGAGCGCTTTTAAGGCACAGACAAACCCCACGAAGATTGAGCAGCTCGTTACCAGTCAGCGCGAGGCCGGACCAGTTTAACCAGCAGAGGACCAAAGTTCCCTCTAATGTTTCATGTGTCTGAGCACACAAACTCCCTGAGCGTCCCTTGGACCACTGTGAGC
>NW_005187506.1:147775-151180 GCF_000239375.1 Pundamilia nyererei | reverse complement strand
CCGTCACTCCTAAAACTTCCCCTCCCTAAATAACTAAATGCCATGTAGCCATATCATTTTTTGATTGGTCCACATGGTACATTTTTCCACCAATAGGAAAGGACGGGGTTTGGTTTTGTTTTTGCTCGCAGGCTTTCGAGCGTTTTCCTTATAAACGTCAACCACGTTGATTAGCTGCGTATATACGAATGTGAATCGCGTGATTGGCTGGACTGTGGGATGAGGCGACATCGTTCTGATCCCGTACGGGAGCAGCCAGTCACTGACTAACACTGCAAAACAGAATTGATAAAGTTTAATTTTAATTCAGCTTAGATTTGTTTTTTTTTGTGGGCACAGACATGCCAGCAGTGCGCAATCGTGCACGCGCGCAGCTTAGAGGGAACATTGCAGGACATAGACCAGAGGTATGAAGACGAGCTTCTGTTTAGTGCACGTGTCGGAGGAAAGGCTTTTCTTCCTGGCTTGATGAGAGCACACGGAGCCTCTTTCAAAGTGTGCTGTCACAGTCAGGATCACCGAGCACGTCTGCAGGTCGGCTGTTATCACGCTGGACTACAGCGCTGATCAAAGGTTCTCCTCACTCTACGATGCACCAGTGTTTGTCTGCACATAACAGCGTTTAAACGGTTCCTGCAGGCTCTTTGTTCGCCCGTCACACACACGCTTCACTTGTTTCCATGTTTTTATTCAATCTGTGTAAAATCCCAAAGAAAACACAGTGTAACATCAAATTGTATTTTTGCTCCAACGAGGTGATTCCCAAACTCTACGGCAGGTAAACTGGATCAGAAAGACCCGACACAGGACCTGAGAGACGATCTGGACCTTCAGCTGATCATCTGCTGCTCACTGAAGTCTCATCAGAGACGATCAGTGAAGGACGGCTGTCAGGAAGACGTTCTTAACGAGGGGACACGGGAGGGAAGGCAGAGGTCTGAAAATGACACGAGAACTGGACGATGGATCCACGTCACGGTCAGTGTGTACGAGGAGGTCAGGAGGAGGCACGGTGGAGGCTCTGTCATGGTTTCAGTGCTGTTGGAGACCTTTGATAAACTGATGAACTATCAGAGTCTGATCCACCAGCCAGGAACATCTGGAAACAGCAGCTTGTTTCAGCATGACAAAGATCCAAACACACAGTCAGTGCATCAAAGCACACGTGGATAGAAACACACAGAGCTCCACATCACTGAAGCAGTGTGGGATCATCCTGACAGAGAACAGCATGAGAGTCCTTCAGGGAGCCTGAAGAACAGTTGCTGAAGACCCCCAGAGAGCCGCTCAGAGCCCCCCCCAGAGAGCCGCTCAGAGCCCCCCCCAGAGAGCCGAACTCTGTCTTTGCCTAACATTCTGCATTTGCATGTGTCTGCAATAAACGACTGCACGTATTTCCCACAGGCTTGTAAAAATAAGAAGTGAAGGGCGGTTTGAGTCAAAACCCTGTAGGCGTGGCTGTTCAGGCTCAGGTGTGTGCGCTCTGTGAGTGAACTGTTCAGGCCCTGTGTGATAACCTTAAAGTGATAAAATGTCTCCTCCTCTTTTCGTCCTCAGATCTTCTCCTCTGTCGGGGCCACGCGGCCTCCTTCCAGCCTCATTTCCACGCTGACACGTGACCACGGGAAGGACAAGAAGCACGCTTCAGAGCAACGACACGCACGTACGCGCAGATGCACCGACGAGCGACTCATCTGAGGGTCTTGAACACCGTGTTTAGATGTTTAAGAACTACAAGCACGTTTTCACATCATCGTTCACGTCAGCTGACGCAGAAAAAAGCCGATGCTGTAATCCTGGTTCTTCCATTTAGGTCGGACCTCTGTGTCGTGTCACCCGCATGCTTTCAAAGACACAAGAAACTGCTTTAGTGGTCACGTACACAATCACACAGAGATGACGACACATGCAGTGAAATGTGTCGTGGCCGAGCTGCGGACGGGCTGCAGACGTAGCCGCGCCATTCCAGGCTTGGTGTTTGGCACGGGGGCTGAGCCAGGACCCTCACTGGATACTGGGAGGGAATCAAACTTGCTCCAAAGGTGTGTGGTCTTAACACTACACTATCCAACACAGACGAATCACAGCCTCAAAGCAGTGCATGCTGGGAAGTGAATGCTCACCGTAAAGTATTCACAGCTCTGAGAGTCACACTAAAGATGAACAGGCACGCTCGGTGTGACAGAACTGCCACGAAACTAAATGCTGATAACTGGGCTCTTCCTGTTAAAGGGGAGTTTTTCCTTCCCACTGTTGCCAAAGCGCTTGCTCCATGGGGGCGTGGTCTGATTGTTGGGGTTTCTCTGTTTATCGTAGGTCTTCACCTTACAGTACGAAGCGCTTTAGGCGACTGATCTGGGGCTCGTGAGCAGCATGGAGGGTTTTTACATTCGTTGTTTTACATGTTGTTTGCAAATATAAACACGTCTTTGTTTGCTGGAGAAATTAAAGCCTGACCTCACCATGTCTGTGATGGCGGTTCCCCGGAGAGCGCCGTACGTGATGTTCAGTAAAACGTGACAATAAAGTCTGTGTGTGCCGTGTGCTTATTAAAGACGTTCAGCTGCTGTTTGAGTCTCTGATCGTGCTGCTTTCAGTTTCACGCTCTGAGCATGCTCTGTTTAAGACGCCATCATCATCAGGTGACTCCCCGCAGCGTTCTCCAGAACAGCCGGCGTCGCCACTCTGCACTGCTACAATGACGCGCCTGCACGCCCGTGTCACGAGGTGTACGCTACGCTTTGTTCACACAGCATCAACAAGACAAGTTCAGCCCTTCGGATGGAGGTCAGGTTTACGGAGGCGTGCAGGTCTGAGAGCAGCGTGGAGATGAACGGCAGCGATGCTGGCGTGTGGCGGTGAACTGCCCGACTGTGACCGCGAACACTTGCTCGCCACAACCGTAAGTACAGCTGGGCGTTACGTGATATTCACTTTACTAGGAACCCCAGAAACCAAAGCTTCAGTGAAACGCTTTCACTCGACCCTGAGAGAAGAGACATTGATGACCATCAGATCCAGGCTGCACTCGCTCCGTTTCACAGGAAACACGATTCACCATAAAAACATGGGCTGATCGGCCCCAGTGCACAAACTGGAGGGTCGTCAGAAACCAGGCCGGTGCACACGCTAGCATTAGCCATCTGTTATCATTAACGTAGCAGCTAGTGGACAGTAGTTGGATAAAGATGAATTGGAGCTCAGCGGGAGATCGAGCCGTGACAGAGCAGATTACGGACGCGTGGACCAGGGGGGGTGGAGGACCAATCGGACGGTTTCAGGCCTGAAGAGCTGAGGACCAAAGAGCTGCACGCTTCCTGCTTCATGCGTTTCTGGCTGCGTTGGAGCAGCTGTGAGGTCAGTTTTAGCTAACGGCTAACTCACAGCACATGTTACCATAACGCT
>NW_005187506.1:142034-146457 GCF_000239375.1 Pundamilia nyererei | reverse complement strand
ACTGCTGATCAAAGGGTCCTATAACATGAAAGCACAAAAGCAAACATCCTTGGTCAGGAAGAGGGTAGCCTCACCCTACATAACACGGTGAGGAAGTCCAGCAGTTAAAGCACTGAGACTAGAACAGACGTAGCTACGTTAATCCTGCCATAAAACAATAAGACAAGGTACGACCTCTCTCGTGCTCCCAGAGTGCTCTCTAATGCACACAAAGTTTGCAGACCATCAAGGATCAAACCTCTACCAATCTACAACTAATATAAAACTCTAAGCATATATAAGTAGATATTTCTAAGCATAAATGGCAATCAACAATACAAAACCTAACAGTGCGGACCCTGCAGACAAACCCCAACAATCAGATGACATGTGAGCACACGCTTGGTGACAGTGGAAAGGAAAAACTCTTATCAGGAAGAAACCTCCGGCAGAACCAGGCCCCCAACAGGGAGCCAATGAGGAGAAGCCAGCATGGTGGAAGTCCGAGCTCTCGCTGCAAACATCTCAAATCAAATCAAATCACTTTTATTGTCTCCAGATGTCTCCCATGTAACAAAACATGTCACAGCACGCTGCACCTCTGTTCTGGGCCCGGGGCCACATGTTTGACACATCTGTGCTGGGGCGAGGACCCTGCATTAATGGACGGAAGCATCGATGGGATGTGGCGTGTCAGCTGCTCGAGCGCGCACAGCCACCATTAGAATGCGGACGGTGTGATGGGAGCAGCGAGGTGAAGGACAGGCCTTCATGGGCTCAGGGCCGAGTGAAGCAGAGGCTCAGCAGCTGAAGCCTTCTTTGCTTTAACGAGTCAGCGACGGGCACTCTTCCAGCTCCACTCAGAGCATCGCTAAAAACGGGACAGTTTCTAATGCGTCTCTGTGTTTAACGGCTGTAAGCTCAGCTGTTTCTTCGTTCTCTGACGTCCAAAAGCACCACAACCTTTTACTCTTTCTGGAGGTGCAGCCGGTGGACGAATGTCAGTCTGATACCAACGCTTGTATCAGCATCAGATCAATATTTGATTCTGTCCTCTGAACAGTGTTAAATCATTCTTAATGAACAAACATCCGTCAAACATGCTGAGAAACATGTGTGAACCTTTCTGTGGTTTATTTACAGCCTGCAGGCACGTTTACGTCCAGCTCTTCAAAATAAAAGCTGAGAGGTGTGTTTTATTGTGGAAAGTAAAAGTCAGTGATGGTTCATGTCATAAATCAGGACACACTGCTCACACACCTGTGACGGCATCGATGCTCCTCACAGATGGAGCAGGAGGAGGCGACATTAACCAGCTGATGAACCTCCAGCTGTGTGACCACAGGACAGCGACGCCTGACCCGGCGTCCTGAGTCAGGACCGGACCGATCCAAATATCGGATCGATGTCTCCTTAATGAGAGCTCCTCTGCACCGCACTTCCTTTCAGACTCGCTCTTATTACATTTCATTCAAAGTGACAGGGGAGGGGCCTGTCCAGGCTTTAAACAGGCTGAGGACATCCCCCGTTTCCCTCCACCTCGCCAGGCAGGAGCCGGCCCCGCCCCCTGCAGACAACGCTAATGCCTTTATTCGTTTCTCAGAGTCCATTAACGGGCACTAAGCCTTCCTGCGGTCTCCATCACTGCACGCTCCCAACACTCTGCAAACCTCATCCATCTCCAACCACTTATCAAAGTTACAGTCACGACTCCACCTGGAGACGCTCCGTCCGAGGGAGCTTACAGGAAGCGGGGTTCACGCCGACCTCGTTTCTGCTTTACCTTGACCTAAAAACACAGATGCAGACGCGTCTGCAGTACTGCGCCCTGAGCAGCGCCTGCAGGTGCAGCGCGCCTGTCAGAGCGGTGAGCAGCAGCGTGTCATGAGAGAAGGAACTCAGGGCCAAACAGACACAAATAACTCAGCGCGCTGCGGCGGCGCCGAGAGGAAGATGATAACTCCTGTTAAAAACACGGCGTTACCTTTGATGTGAAAACAACACAAAGTGAAGTGTTACATAAAGATGGAGGAGGTGACAGAAGGAGGGCGGCGTGCAAATGAAGAGAGAAGACAGGAAGTAAGTTCACGGCTGATTCGAGCTCAGCGAGCGTCTGAGCGGCACTTCAAACGAGTGTGACCTGGATTCATTCATCAGGCCTCAAAAACGCCAAAACTTCACAGATCACACCTCTGACTCCCACAGCCGCAAGCCAGGCAAACAGGAAGTCCCGCCTTTCAGCGTCGGCTCGCCTTAGACTGCACGTTCAGCGGTGAGCTTCCTGCTTGCAACCCGCCGCCATCACTTTGACCTGCAGTTCATCAGGAAAACGCTGACACATCAGAACAGCCCCGATAACGGCGCCACAGACTCCCCGCCAGCACCTGCCAATCAAAACCAAGCACACCCAGTGATTGGACACTCTGCTGAGAGGCGGGGCCAGGTGCTCAGAGTGAGGAGGGTTTCCTGGATTCACAGTAAGCTTCTTATTTCAGCCGCGGCGTCACGGAGGCGTGCTGAGCGTTGGAGGTCATTTGGACGTGTCCCCCTGCACACCTTAGCGTCACGCTTACAGGCTGCCTCGCTCGCCCCACCGTGAACTGTAAACAACTCATTTTTGTGACGCCCCGCTCTGTTCAAGCAGCAGACGGCAGGTGGGCGGGGTTGAACAAACAGCTGCGCGGTCACGCTCGGGTGGAGCTTCCTGGGCAGCAGAGCAGACGTCTCACGGCAGGTAAGCCCGACTCCATCCGTCCTCCATAAACAGCAGAGTGACGACAACCTCGCGTTATGAGTTTGTTCCAAACTGAGCGCGGAGAAGCAGTTTACCTGCTCAAACACCTGAGGAGACCGACACACCTGAGCCTTCATGAGTTAAACCTGAGCTTTAGCTTCAGTGGGAGGAGCTCTGCTTACTGAAGTAATATGATGAAAACCACGTGGACGTCACACCTGATGACATCAGCAGTCAGTCAGGAGATGATTGGGGACATTTACCGATCACTATTATCGATCACTGACTGTGACCCCGAGCCACGTATGGATTAGTCAGCAGGTCAGAGGTCAGAGGTCAGGAGGCCTGAGCATCATGTGACTGCTATCAAGCTCACATTAGAACACAGAACACACACAGGATCCAACACCAAGCAGTTACTCACATACAGGGCTCTTAATTTGAAAAGTCAGTGGTGCACACACACGCAGAAGCAGCCGTGGCCCGAGCCCCCGGCTGACCCTAACCAGCAGAGCCAGAACCAGAGAGGAGGTCTTACCCCTGCCGGTCTCCGTCCACCAGGATCCGAACCAGGATGCCGGTAACAGCCACCAGGATGGGGTAGTGGTCCACGCTCTCCAGCCCTGCAGGAGGAACAGAGTTCATCAGAGTGGCACGACTGCGAATCCGACCGGATGATGGACGCTGAGGGGGCGTGTCTCTCATTGTTATTCCCATAACCCTAATATCAGTGATCCTGGCCTGTGATGCGTTGAGCTCCCTCCTTTCACAGAGCGTGACATCACGTGTTCTCACTAACACGCTCCATGTTTTTAGTTGTTGCCGTCTGTCATTCACACTCTTTAAACCTTTAAACCTCGTGCTCCTCGCACGTCCTGGTCGGACGGAGTTCAGGCGGAGCATGAAAGCAGCACGCAGGTGTGCTTCCAGTCGGCTCCAACTATAAATCATCAGCGCTGCGACAGACGGGTGACCTGTGCAGGTGTACCCTGCGTCCTGCGCCCACAACACACACACACACACACACACACACAGTTAAAGGAGACGATGACCTCCCTATAAACACGGTGGCTGTGTGGGCGGAGCGAGTGAGGATGTTGCTGAGGTCCAATCAGCTCACAGCAGTGATGATAACAGGAGTGAAATAATCAGCTGGGCTAAAGCAGAGTTAAACGTTTATTTGGGAAAAGGTGAGGTTACAGCACGCCGCTCCTGTTATGGCACAGCGACGTTTCCATCAGGAGGAGCGTGAGGGCCTCCCACTGAGCGCCATCAATGAATCACACGAACTCACAGTGAGCCAACAGCTGGAAGAACCAATTAAACAGGCAGGAAACCACACGTGGTTATTGTCCTCCTGCTGATGGACGCTCACGCTTCTGCTGAAGGTAAAAACCTATTTCTGTCAGGAAGCAGGATGTAGACGCAATCATGCATGGATGGACTTTCAAAACGGTTTATTTTCTTCCTTGTTGGTGGCAACGTCTGACATTTTTAAAGATCAGTGGAAATTTCAGCATAAAACAATTCTTTATGGTCATTTTGGGCATGTCTGACCCCCTCTGATGACCGAATACACTCAGGCTAGCATCATGCTTTATAAGAGAGCTGGTGTTAGCCAACAATGGAGAGGAAGTAAGCTTCAAACAGGAAGCAGAGGACGAAAACCAGGAAGTGGAGAACCTGTACATTTGACTTCAGAGTGTCTGT
>NW_005187506.1:130878-139622 GCF_000239375.1 Pundamilia nyererei | reverse complement strand
GTTCAGCACCTGGTTCAGCAGCTGCACGTGAACAAAAACATGAGTGAGGCTCCGCCCACTGTGATGTCACAGGAAATATGACATCACGGTCACTCCTCTCAGTAGCCACTCAGAAATGTGTGCTGATGTGGGCGGGTTTATCAGTGCGTGGCGGCGTTTGAGTTCACATAAACCTGAGTCCATGGTTAATTCTGCTGTCGGCTGATTGGATGCCGAGTCATCGTTAAATATTCTAAGCTGGCTGGTTTTTGGGTCATGTGACCGGGGCGGGGGGGCAGGTGACATCATCTCCATCTCCTCCTGAGGAAACTTTTCGTGGTGTTGTGGGCGGGGCTGGAGCTGAACTGAAGCTTTTTTAATATTCGTGTCTGCTTCCTGTTCTGGAGCTCCAATAAGAAGCAGCAGCTGTGATCACATGACAGCGCTCTGCAGGCCGACGCCGCTCACATTTATCTCACTGCTGGCTGTTCTCGTGCTGCTCTGATGATAAGCAGCCAATTAATTCAGTCTGACTAACAGACCGAAGGCTGTAGTTGTTTTAATTCACGATTCGCTGAAGTCGCCGCACAGACCGTCTGTGACATCACACGTTTTTGTTTGAACCCAATAAAAACTGTTTTATCATCGACTGTGCAAGAAAAGATCAAAATCACATTACCTGGTCTGAAACCGGCCAATAACGAGCTCCGACTGTGTCGCAGTGAAACTAAACCCGGCAGCGCCTCACCTGAGCGAGCCGTCTGAGCAGCAGCTCCGCGGAGGGGCGGGACCAGTCCAGGAAGATCTCAGGCACCAGAGTGACGGTCATCTCGAGCACCCGCAGCAGGCTGACGGACAGGTCGAAGCAGGTCGCACACACCTGCAGGTGACAGCGCTAATCAGAAGCTGCAGGTTAACCTGTGGGCGGTGACCACACCTGTCACACCTGAGCCGCGTTACCTGAGCGAACCTGGCTGAGTGACTCAGATTACCTTCAGCTGACGAGTGTCCACAAAGTTCCTCTCTGGACGCTCCGCGGCCTGCTGGATCTGTGAAGACACAACCAATCAAAAAAGCACCTGTCGCAGCCGTTTCTGCCCCGCCCCGTTAAGTAACCTCCTCCTTTCTGATTGGCTGCCCCAACTAACAGAATGTTTGAGCAGCATGTGGATGGAGCTGTCCGTCTATGACTTCATGCAGATCCAGAGGGGGCGTGGGCTCACAGGCGTCGCTGTGCACGCACTGAGGCAGCTTTGAAGGTGCCGGCTTTCTGCCTGAACCGCTGCAGGCGTGAAATCGAGGAGCCGCGTCGAGCTTCGTGTTCGCCAGTTTGAACCGAAGCAGCAGACGAGGAGGTGGACAGCGAGGAACGGAAACATGAGCCTAATCTCTGAAACGCTGCGAGCGCTGGCCTGGCTGAAAATACCCCGGCGCCCCGCAGGAATACGATCAATTACAGCGCTGAGTGGATGATTCGCTGCAGGATTTCCAGAAAAGCCCGAATAATCTTATTAAAGGGAAACAAAGCTCGGAGCTAAAGCTGACACTCCTCAGGCTGGGCTCGCTCTCGTGTTTCACTCAGAGGTCAAACACGCTGCGAACACATCCTCAACCTTCAGTTCACAGCAAAGCACGACGAGCAGGAAGTGAGGTCGGCCCGGCCTCAGCTGTGAGTGCACCTGCGAGGTCACAGTGGGCACACCTGTCAGGTGATGTCGTGTCAGCACGGAAACTAGGAACCGCTTCCTAAACCTGCGCTCTGTGTAACATCCAGCAGGGGGCGACTGCACTGGTTTTATAAAGAAGTCTGTGAGAACAGGTCCTGCTCGTCGCCCGAGGACGCGGGGGCCACGTCTGGATGGATCTGACCTTAGATCAGTTTTAGAGGAGCTTTCAGGTTCAGAGGATGTTTCTCCATCGTGGTCAACGCGTGGCGGAGCAGCAACCTGCACGTGTGGACGCCGAGCTGCTGAGCCGTGCACGGATTTATCAGAGCGGTGATTGAAGGTTGTCGGCCTCGTCCCCGCGCACAGAGTCCTCCAGGTCCTCTGAGCATGCGGACGATGCTGTGGGAATGTGGGAAATCTGAAGCAGACTGAAACGAATGATCTTGAAGAGCTCCAATCAAACTTTACTTCAGTATCAGTAATTAATAAAGTGAGTCGGAGGTGCTGAGTATAAATATTAAATAAAGACATTAAACATGCTGTAACGGGACATGAATACTAATGAGAGATAATTTCAGGGTTTTTAAGCACTCGTCGTTTCTGTTGATGTTTAAATAATGAGAGTTGGTGTTTCTGGACCTTCTATTCAACGCCGCGTCCTGCGCGTCCTCCCCCGCACCTGCTGGGACTCTGGTTGTTCTTACCTCCTGGATCATGCCGATGAACTCGGAGAAGGCCCAGTTGAGTTGGTTCAGGACGCTGTTGAGGAAAGAGGCGGCCATGTCTTTATCCATGCTGAGCAGCTCCGCCATGTGTCTCTGCAGCAGCAACGACGGGCACGGCTCTGAACCAATCAGATGACAGAGGACAGGTGAGCAGAGAGAAAGCAGAGGACCGGACGCCGCCCGGCCCGCCCCGGCAGCAGCAGCAGCAGGTGTAGGACGCCGTGTGGACAGCGTTACAGACACTCGCCGTTTCCTCTATGTGCATGTACAATGACAATAAAGGCCTATTCTATTCTATTCTATTCTACATGTCTGTCATATTCTTCAAAACCAAAGCAAACATGAGTGAAAGGAAACGGGACACCGAGGGAAAAGGGTCACAGACACGCACAGGAGGGACGGAGGAGGAAGGACACGGCAAAGAGAGCAGGGAACACTGAGGAGAGGAGGAGGAGGCAGCAAATAGATGAAGGACGGCTCTCTGGCGCTTCGGCCTCCTCCGGGAGCTGACGGCAGCTCCGTGGAGTCATTAAATCCAATCCTCTCCTCTCTGCCCTCTGAACAATATAACAAAAAGCACCCGCTGAGTCTCAAGTACGATGCTGTGAGATGCGTCCCAGTTGGGGTTTATTACTGGGGGGGGTTTGATAATTAATTTATCGATTGGCTTGAATAACGTGATATCGATTCATTAAAATCCTGAATCGATTTTTAAATATAAATTTATTTTTCCCAAAACGCCAGAATATCAGGTTAAACCTCACAAAATTTAAACAACCACCAAAACAGTAAATGAGAGCAGGAACACGATTCTGCACGAAGACGTGAACACAAAGGGGGATCTGAGGGGGATCTGAGGGGGATCTGAGGGGGATCTGAGGGGATCTGAGGGGATCTGAGGGGGATCTGAGGGGATCTGCGCCATCTCGATGGTCTGTTAGGTCCAAAGACGGTGGTACTGCCTGGGTCTGCCTTGAGCTGATCCCTGGTTGGGCCCTGCTGACTCGACTCCCTGAATGCTGCAGTTTTATCGTGGGGGTGTTGATTCCTGTGCATGAGAGTTTCTATAGAGAGGTGTAAATATGGGCTGTCTGGATACACGAATGTGATGAGGCTGAGAGCCATACAGGGGTAAAGGGTGGGGGGATGGTGGGAGGGGTTCACATGATGGGTTTTCTGGTTTCCTCACTTTTTTTTTTGAGTTCTTTGTTTTGTTTTTGTTTTAAAAAAATTCTGTAATTATCAATGTTGTTATGCTATTATCATTATTATTATTATTATTAAAAAGAAAAAATATGTAGTGATGTGAATTATAATATTTGTGACTGTCTGAAGCAAAGTTTCCCAGATTCAAATCGAATCGATTCTAGAAACCAGTGACGATACCCAGTCCTATTTATTACTGGGATTACTGAGTTTTTCTGGGCTCCATCAGCACAGCTACAGATTGGATTTCTTATGACTGAAGGAAACTAAAAAATAAAAAGTTCTGGAGCCGTTTACACGGAGCACAAATATGAATCCAATTAACAATGAAACGAAGCTATTAGGCCTCGAGCTTTAAACCGAGGCAGCCGCCACGAGCGCACAGCAGCTGCATTATGAGCACCACCCAGACCTCCTCCGCCTTTTATATTTGCCCGTTTTTCCACCGAACGACGTCCAAAGATGAGCTCACAGTAAGACAACAATCCAACAGAGTTTCTGTAATGAGTCATAATGAGGAACGAAGGAAAAAGCTCGATGTGGACATCACGCGAGAGACTCCAAGTATCCAGAGCAGGATGTCGAACTCTTCTTCTGCTGCGGGAAACAAACAGCTCACTTTGGTCTCAGGCCGGACCAGCGAGCGCCGCGTCAGCGTGAAGACGTTCAACCACACGTGTAACCCGTGACGTGTGAGCACGCCTCACTTTAATGCCTGTCAGCTGTCAGAAGATAAGAAACGAGTCAAACTCTCGACTGTCCTGTGATTACCAAACAACCGTTCTGCTCATTTTTGGCAGTAATCTATTTTAAAGTCAACAGTGAAAAAAAAGGATTTTTTATTTTTTTTATTTAAACCTTATAGTACATAGAATAGAATAGAATAGAATAGAATAGAATAGAATAGAATAGAATAATCCTTTAATTGTCCCACAAGGGAAGTTTGGTTGTAACAGCAGCCAAAACGACACATATTACCATAACTGTTATTATTATTACTAAATCACCTGAACGGTGGGTCTTTATCACCAAGAAAAGAAACAGACTCTGAAATAACTTTCAAGAATTGTCCACAGACTGGAGTCTTTGCTGGGCCAATTCTGGCCCCTGGGCCTTATGTTTGACACCCCTGATCTAAAGCAAAAAATGACAAAGATTCAGATCAGCTGGAGAGGAAAAAAAAAACCTCAACGGGGGCAGCTGTGCCTCCAACCTGAAACGCTGAGTATCGACCGAGTTCCACCAGAGGGTCGTTTATAGATTAAGTACAACGTGCACTTCTGGCTGAGTCAGGCTCAGGAGGCTCAGGAGAGAGCAAGGAAGGGAGCAGGAGACAGAGACAGCGAGGACAACACTGGGAGAGGTGAAATGATGAACTTACTCTGGAAACTAGCAATGGACAGATCTCCTGAAAGGCATGCAAAGGAGAAGCACAGAGAAGTCAGCGTCCGTGCAGGAGTAAGACTCTGGTGGGACACAAACAGGATTCAGCACCACGGACAGAGCTTCTGTCCCAGTTCATATTCACGACAGTCACTACCACGCCCTCTGACTTCAGCCACGCCCTCCGACCCATGAGTCTGACCGATTACTCATCTTTAACCTCTGGTGTTTGCACTCTCAGTGTACCACCCTCATCCATCCCTCGGTTTTAGAGACGAGGAGAGGGGTTCGAGCTCTGTGCCTGCGCTCTGTACGCTGACCCAGCAGATCGTCAGCAGGAATAACAAACTGGGAAACACGAGCGCCCAAACCTGATGGGAGGCGTAGCGTAGTGTAGTCGGCATGCTGGACGTAGAAGAGGCTCTATCACTCCGTCTCTATTCTGTGTTTATTCTGTCTCTACTGAATCTCTATTCTGTCCTTTGGGAGTGCGCTGAGAAGCTGGAAGGAGCACTCAGAGTGAGGCAGACAGATCCAAGACAGTCAGTGAAGAGGAGGAACTGAGGGAAGCTACGAAGAGGACGAAGATTGGACGGTGCAGATAAAACACCTGTGCAGGTATGGAGACGTCCAGGAGAGAGGCTGGTGTATAACTGACCTAAAGTAATGAATGAATTTCCCCTTTAAAAGAATTTAGTGAGCTACTTTCCTTTTTGCACTGTTGTTATTTGAGTGTGTCGAGCAGTTTTATTTTTCCACCCTGAGCTCTTTAAAAACCCACTGAGGAGCGTCACAGAGTCAGTGAGGGGGTGCAGGGCAGGTGTTTTTGGATGCAGACGCTCCCATAAAGCACCGCAGGCCGGGATCAGAGGGCGTGCCTCCACGTGACGATCCAGAGCTCGGCGTGCGAGGACCGAGCAGCGCTTCACTCTGAGAGCAGATGTTTCTGCATGATGTCGACGGCGAGTCGAGGCCGTCTGTGTTTTTCAGCACAAACACTGAAGCGCCGCAGAGCCGCTTCCTAAAATAAAACGTCAGTCTTCATCTCGGCACAAACATCACACACAACTTTGGTGATTCATTTCTGACGTTCACCTCCACAAACGCTGATGATTAAAGCCGTAAATCACAGCGAGCTGCGGCAAAAATAAACTGCAGACGAGGCCGCTTCAATTTATTTATGGAAATTCATGAAAGAGCGAGCACCTGAACCGGGAACGTGCTGCAAACCAAGAGGAGGAGACGGGAGCTGATGACAGGCATGCACAGACAGAACAGCAAAGAGCACCTACTCTGCAGACTGGGCAGGTTGGCATCCTCGGGTTTGGTTTTCAGCAGATGAGGGAGGCGAGTGTATCTGTAGCCAAAACCACAACCCTGAGGAAGAGAGAGGGATGAAGGTCAGCAGAGCTGCAGGGAGACCGCTTCTCTCAGTCAAACTGCAAAAACACTGGAGCGTCTGGAAGATGATCGCTGAAGCATCAGTGCTGATCATCTTCCAGACGCCGCTTTACTTCTTGCAGCACTAACACTTCATCAGTGCTGATTTCACTGATTAATTAACAATAAACGATCAATAAATGTTTGTGTTAGACAACAAATACTGAGCAAAAGCCCGAACACGTCACTGTATCTTTGTTAAACGGCCGTGATGCCCTAAAGAACTGGTTAAACGCTGATTTTCATCTTAAAGAAAGACGCCATGTCTGCTTGTGCTGACCGGCCTCTCTCGACCACTCAGGGCGGTGCATCCGTCAGTCTGTTCAAAGCTTGGCTGTGATTGGTGACAGCCGCTGCTCCACTTTCACCTGAGGCAAGACAGCGTGAACACGTTAACCCTTTGCGAGCTTCATTTCGTGGAGGATTCCTATAGAGACTGAATGTGTTGGTGCATTAGTCTGAACACTGCGGTCTGCTGATCCTCAGTAAACCTTCAGTTCTTGCAGCTGTTGCCCTTCATACAGGAGCTGCTTCTACTTTTGCTCCAGTCTCCCTCCGACTCTCTGGCCTCGAGCTCAACCTCGTCATCCTGTAAAGATACTGTTCTGTTGTCGGCTTCCTGTGAAGCTCTGCTTCTTTTAAATGTGCTGCATGAACAGACTTCACCGTGGCCCAGAGCTGACGGCAGGATCGCAGCACCTGCTCACACCAGCTGAGCAAGTAAAATTGATTTATAGCGCTTTTCCCAGATAAAAACCACAAAGTGCTTTAACACACAAGAAATGGAAATATGTTGTTTTATTTACAGTTACATTGTTTTATAAGAGGAAATTAATAAAATGCTTTTCTAAATAAAAATGTCTGCAGCTGTTTTTTAAAACAATGAGTCCGTGCAGCGTAGAGACCGTGGGAGAGACTCCACAGCCGTGGGGCGCTGCCACCAGCGCCTCTGATCTAATGACCGTAAAGCTCGAGAAGATGAGTGCCGTGTCAGCAGATAAATATTGGAGACCATGCAGGGCCCTACATGGTCTCCAATATTTATCAGACCTGCTCTAAAGGTTAGAGCTAAAATTGTAGAATCAAACCTAAAACTTACAGGCAACCAGTGAAGGGAAGCTAAAACTGCAGTAACACGAGACCTTCTCTTGGAGCCTGTTAACAGCCGCGCTGCAGCCTTCTGCGCCGTCTGAAGACGATTTAAGGCTGATTTGTTAAAACAAGTAAAAGGTTACAGTAGTCTAACCGAGAGGAAGTAAAAGCACGAATAATCACCTCAAGTTTAAGCTTTGACTCCATTAGTCTGAGTTTAGAAACATTCAGTAAATGATAAAAACAGTTTCGGACCAGCTGCTCGAGCGACAGCGAGCTGGCAGACACGGCACCGAGGTTTCTGAGGCTCGATTTTACAGGAGGGTCTAAGAAGCTGATACGCTGAGTTTCTGTCTTATCAGAGTTTAGTTGGAGGGAATTGTCATTTAACCGCTGGTTGATTTCTGGCAACCAATGACTTCAATTAGACAATTTATAAAAGTCAGAAATCCTGAAGGAACAGTACAGTTGGATGTCATCAGCATAGAGATGATAGGAGATATTTTTATAGCGCTTAACAATTTGGCTCGGGGGGAATATATAAAGCAGAACTAGAACTGGACCCAGGACAGGTCCCTGAGGCTCCACGATTCATGAACAGTAAAAGATCTCTCACACAAATATGACATTTTAAAACAACAGCAGCAATCCCAAACAAGTTCTCGAGTCTGTTTATCAGGATGCTGTGATCTACAGCATCAAAAGCAGAGCTGAGGACCAGCACTGCGTCCTCTCCAGAGTCTGCCGCCATCAAGACATCACCGGATACTGTGAGGGAGGCCGTTTCAGTGGGATGCAATTTACCAAAACCAGACTGGAAAGTGTCCATAACTGTTTCCTGGATAAAAATGCAGTTAAGTTGTTCTACTACTACGTTTTCTAAAACCTTCTATATAAAAGGCAGTTTGGATATTGGCCTGTTAGGACGAGATGGGTCCAGCTGAGGTTTCTTTAATATTGGCTCAACAACAGCTTGTTTAAAGAAGCTGGAGACTGAGCCAGTGTGAAGAGAAGTGTTTATCATTTCCACAATACGGGGCCAATGGAATCAAACACACTAGTGAAAGGTGAAGATGGAAGGACATCGAGGGGGCTTGAAGTCTGCTTTATATGACAAAGCAGGACTTTGATGTCCTGTAACAGGAGTAAAATTAATGATTTGTTTGTGACTGAGCCGCCTCATCACTGACGTGCCCCAAACCCACGAAGATGGAGTTTAGGATAGACGCCGAGAGAGTGTGTGTGTGTGTGT
>NW_005187506.1:127946-130793 GCF_000239375.1 Pundamilia nyererei | reverse complement strand
TCATCGGGATGCTTATGCACTTCACCTGTGTGTGTCTGTGTGTGTGTGTGTGTGTGTCTGTGTGTGTGTGTGTGTGTGTCTGTGTGTGTCTGTCTCACCCTCCACAGTCTGACCAGGATCCAGTTGGTCTGGGCCCAGGGTCTCTGCTCATACGGAGCCAGCAGGTTCTTCATCATGGCCACTCGCCTGGAATCAGACAGGTGAGCATCAACACGTCACTTCCTGTCAGCTCCGACACATAAACATCATTTCAGTGAGAGCAGCTGTTTCCATGACAGCTGAACAGCTGCTCTGATGCTGCTAACGTCACCGCAGACGTTCAGTGAGCAGAGCTCTGGCTCGGCTCGCACATCAGGCTCGATTACAGCAGCTAAAAAGGCACAAACAATAAAAACAATGCACCCACTTCTCACCCAGCTGTCAGAGCGCGAGCGTGCTACACGTGGAGAGGACTAACACACAGCCCGAGGGCGTGGACCGAGGGAGGAAGCAGCGGCGGCGGCACGCATCGTGCAACTTCCCTGTCAGCAGACAGAGCTGAGGGACGTTTAATCCTGACTGATGCTCAGAAACGATGCCGTGTGTCGTTTAGTGTAAGGAGACAAACTAGGCCGCTCATCACGAGCTGCACGCCGGACACACGTTGATCCATCAGCTGTGGCGAGCTGACACCACATGACATCAATCCCTTCAGGAGCTCCGTTTGTGAGCGCAGCTGTTATTTACATCAGACTGCCCGCCGTCTCTGCCGACGCCCCGCTGCTGGTCCCGCCCTGATGTTTGAACCCTGCCGGCAGGTTTCAGGGTCAGAGGTCAGATGAAAACAGCTCTCAGAGTGGGTGTAGTGCATGGATCCAACTACACCACCCCACAAACTGCAGCCTGTTACAGAGGGCACAGCGTGGCTTTATTAAACCCTCTAACAGCCTTAAATGCTGCCAGCCAATAAGAATCCACCATTAGCAGATTTAGACTTTCTATTTTAAATGCGTCTCATCGCAAAGACTCGAGCGCTGCGTCCGAATTCACACAGGAGGGAGCCGCTGGTATTTAATGTGGCATGCTGATTGGTCGGTTCAAAGACAACTGGAGCCACGGGATTGGACCGCTGCAGGACATGAGCTCACGGCCGCCCCTCTCGGTGGAGCAGCGGTTAGCGCCATCGGCTCACAGCAGGAAGCGTCTCCCCGAGGTCGCAGTTTTCCTCCCGCACGCCAAGCACGCGCTCGTTAGCTTAACTGACTGCAGGTGAGAGAGTGAGTGGCGAGTGTGCGTCACCCGCGATGGACTGGCCACCTGTCCAGGTGGGATGGGCGAGTAAGTGTTTTCTGATCACTGAAGAGCAGCAGCTCAGAGTCACCCTGAAGGTTTTTCTAGAAAACAGAATCAAACCAGACTCACTGCTCCTCCGGGATCCTCTCCACAGCCCTGAGGGATTGTGGGTAACAGACGTAGCTGGCCAGCGCCTGCATCAGAGAGTCTTTGATATCTGTGGAGAGAGAGCAGATCAGAGATTCAAAGACAGCTGGAAAAATAAACACTGCAGCAGGAAAACAGCTTTACTGCGCGTGTGCAGCAGCGCCCCCTGCTGTTTGCTTCCAGGTCGGTCTCTCACACACGATCAGTTACACCTTTCTAATGACACACTGTTATCAGCAGGCTCTCACTTTCCCATCCTCTACCCTTCCTCCTTCCTCCTCCTCATCTTCAGTCTCCTCATTAAAAATGGCAGTGAGGCGCGTCTAAGCCATTACATCCACCCAGTCTCCTCCGCTGTCCTCCAGCAGGACTTCATAATTAACAGGTCCCGCCTCGCCGTTTGGACCAGACCGCTCGAGGCCGGATTTCCCCGCACGGCGTTTTATCTCAGATGATGGATGGAACTGCTGAGCTCATCATTTCTGCTGCGAGGCGTCCCGCGGTCCTCGGGGGATTCGGTTCATTAGTTATGGTGGGCTCCGGTGCTCGCCCTCAGTCTCCTCGTAGATGCACGTTCGGTATGAATGTGAAGCTGCTACGTCACCTCGTTCAAGTTATCACATTCACACATCCCCGGGTGGGCGGTGTTGACGCCACCCCATCAGCCGTTTCCAGGCGACGGGTCACAAACCGAGGCTAAATGTTCCGTCCTCAGCCTGGATCCAGATCAGCTCTCTGGATCAGGAACCTTTGACTGTGGGTGGGACCCATGTGACCTGCTCACACGACACCCTCCTACAGTTCTGGCCAACATGCAAACATCTCCACCCCTGTAAGGTGGTCATTCATAGACGAGAGATGGTGAGGGGCTCAGAGGAGAGCTGCTGCTGCTCCTCCAGGGAAGGGAGGCAGTGGAGGAGGTTCAGCATCTGACCAGGAGGCCCAGCACACACAGCTGGAGATTACAGAACAGCTGGAGGAGGTGGAGGTCCAGGAGTGAGTGAGTGGGTGGAGTATTTTACATATTTTAGGCATAAAAACTCCAGACTTTCGTTTGGGCTACAACAAAGTGTTGACCACCCAGCAGGGGGCGCTGCTGCACAGAGGGGCTAGCTTCCTCTGACTGAAGCTGCACTAAAAGACAAACACGAGTACAGAGAAGGACACGCAGACCGGGGACAGATTAAAGGAAAAGCCGTCCTAAAGGGTCAGGTGTGTGCTCCACCTGAGAGTGCTGCACAGACCCACACCACCCTGTGGGTGGAGACCGGACCACCAGCAACATGTAGTAGTAGTAATAATAATAATAATAATAATAATAATAATGGATTACATTTATATAGCGCTTTATAATGCCACTACTCATTCACTCTCACATTCACACACTGGTGGAGGCAGCTACAGTTGCAGCCACAGCTGCCCTGGGAC
>NW_005187506.1:122993-126375 GCF_000239375.1 Pundamilia nyererei | reverse complement strand
TGTGTGTGTGTGTGTGTCTCCATAACGGAGGTTTAAACTTCTGAAAATACAGTAAAAAGTCTGCTTGTGCTTGTTTGTGATGAGCAGCAGAGTCTGTAGTTATAATGATTATAAACGGCGTCAAACACACATTCAGGCCTGTGAGGCTCATTTAGACCATTGGCTCTCAAACTGGGGTTCACGGACCCCCAGGGGTCTGCAAGCCACAGATTGGAGGTCCACGAAAACTCGTAGTGGCTCGTAAATACACGTGCATCATCCGGGGTCGAGCTAATTACTACAAATACTAATAAAATAATAGTAAAAGTCCGTCCACTTCATCAAGTAACGCAAACGTCAAACCAGCTAAAATGAGACCGTATGACCTCAGTGACCTGGAGTCGGCTTTATCGAGGATGGAAGTGTCTTCAAGTACTAACAAATGAATCGATGAAGCATCTCATCACAAAGCACATTTCATCTGCACGAGGACTGTGAGGGGAAAGCTTTTCCCTGATGCCGTCAGACTGCGAGCTGCAGGACCGGCTCGGATCACCTGGTACCAGGTACTACGACCTGATGAAACCCTGATAACCGTGGTGAACCGTGCCGAGCAGGTACTGCTGCTAAAGAAGCTTTGCCCTCTTCTTTCACAGATGACCACATGGTGTGCCCATCAAAATCAAAATACTGCGCCGCCCTGTCTGCATGGGTTCCCAGTAGGGCTGAAGGTCCGGCTCCCACATACTGGCGGCCAGTTAACGACTGACAGATGAAATCATCTCGTACGGTTGACACGCCTGCTCTAGAGTTCAGGAAACGCCCTGCTGAGGTCAGAGGAGAAGGGCAGACTGCTTCGAGCTGACAGGAAGTCAAAAGAAATAACCGCTAATCGATAACCAATAAAATAACAACTCGTTATAACCAAGGTGCGCAGAAGAGCAGCAGCAGATCACGCCGTCTCACTCCTGAAGCTAAGAACAGAAAAAACAAACCGACCAATCTGGACGTCTCCTTACGTCTGCTGCGACGTGGTCGGCTCAGAGGTGGGGAGAACACAACCAGCCCGCCTGTGTGAGCGGTGCAGGCTGTGGAGGTGCGATGCTGTGGGGAGACTTTCAGCGCAAGCATCGTTTAAACACACAAACACGGGAAACAAAAACCCGACGTCACAGAAACGGCGTTAACCTAAAACAGGATCAAACACTGAAGCACAGCTGGACCACGACTCGCGCAGGTGCACCTGCAGACACCTTCGACAGGTGAGGTGGAAAAGGGAACGCTCGCTTGGCTTCACAGTAAAGACTAATGCAAAAAAATAAATCTTCCAACCATAACAACCCTGATGAAGCGCGCCCCGCCCGTTCAACGACCTGCCTCAGGTCAAACATCACCTGCAGGCTGGGTGGGCTGATGGTTCGCGGTGCTTACCGGGCAGCTCGTCCATGCCGTTAGCCGGGCTGAAGTAGTTCTTCAGGGCGCTGTACGCGTTCATGGCGACGTTGAGGTAGAACTCTGATGTGAAGGCGAACAGAGAGCCGGTGTTGTCGGCGTGCTCGATGGTGCGGATGCAGACACACAGCAGCCAGTAGATGTCCAGCATCTTCTCCTGGAGACAGCAGCAGCACACAGCTCAGAAACAACACAAAATCCACCATTTAATGCGGACGCACAGCGGGCGGAGCGGCCTGCTCACCTTGGAGTAGATGGTGGCGTTGATCCAGGCCAGCCTCCTGCTCAGGTGGTTCAGCTTCTCCGCAAAAACCTTCTGGCTCTTCTGGAGCTCCTCCAGGATGTCGGCCCTCTGAAACAGACACGCGATCATTAAGCGTCCGTGCCGCGTTCGGTTACTCCGTTATTCCCTGGACCGCAGGAGCGGAGACGCTCCCAGGTGATGTGAGCAGGTACGTGTGCCTCTGATCTGACATGATGTGCACGCTGCAGGTTTCTGGTTCCCTGCAGTTAACGAGGACATACACGGCCTGACTGAGGCCCTCGCCGATCGCATCGCTCCTGATGGGGGCGCTCCTCCGACTCTTCCCGTCTGCCTTCAGAGAGCGAGTTTTTTCTGCGGCACTAATGAGAGGAGCTTCTGCATCACGACGGGCTGACAGCAGCGCGGCCAATTACCTCGAGAAGAGCTCCGACAAACAAAGAGCAGTGCGTCAGATTTATTAATGAGGACGGACCAACAGCGGCGTTTAAACGAGGGTTTCTAGATTCAGTGGGAAACCAGAGGAGGCCTGTGACCTGAATAAAGCCTGAGCATGAGTCTCACTTCAACACATTTGAGTTTAATAACTACAGCGAACATCAATAAAGAAATCCTGCAGAGAGAACGACATGAAAACACGAAGCGTGGCAGAAAATGACGGCCTGTTGGTGGGAATGCGTCGCCCCAGTGAGGGGTGGAGGGGCGCGTTAACCGAGCCATCCCCCCTTTCACTGAGAGATGCTCTTTTGTTCTATCGTTCGTGTCGTTGGACGTGATCCAATCAGAAGTGATCTCATGTCAGACAGAGAGCAGACACACGGACACCTGCTGTCGAGGAAAATCAGAGGCTCTGTAAACCATGAATCCAAAGATAAGCAGTCGTTTTTGTTAGCCTGCAACAAAGGTCTTTCTCCCACAGGGGGCGCCACAGCCAATCATCTGCCTCTGTCTCCCAGCATCCATGAACCTCCTGAGCTCCTCTCTCCCACTGCAGTGATAATCCGTCTAAAGCTTTCTGACTCGGTCAATCAGCCAATCAGGTCCCACTGCTGACCCCACCCACCTCACCAATCTGAGCCTTGGTCTGAGTGACCTGAGTGATGAGGGTCACTCAGACCAAGGACTGCTTCTAAAACTCGCCCTGATGTCCAGCTGAGGCGGCGGTGGCACTCACTCTGGCGGGGCAGCGGGCGATCTTCTCCTCCGTATCCTTCAGCGCCACGGCGTACTCATGGACGTCGTCCGACACCACCACCATCTGAGAGGAGAGACACATGTCAGCACGCTGCTGAGAAAAACACTGGAGGCACGAGCGATCTAATTGGCTGATTGTCACAGCGACCATGAAAACTCGTCATTAGAGTCTGACCATGCAGCAGCTACGTGATGGAAACGCACACGTTACAGACTCAGAGGCGCTTTTAAATGAGACAGGGGTCAGAGGTCGCACAGCGTTAGTGTGGGGAGGATGAGCCAATCGCAGAGTAGAAAAAAACCTTCAGGCTCAGCGAGGCGCCCGTGTTTGACCAGAGGACTCGGAGTGCTTCGCTTTAATGCGCACAGACACGTTATTCGAACTTCCAAAAGATGGCGCCAGTGAGGTCGGCTGCCGTCACGACTGCTCCGACCACTTTTTCTTTGTCTTTGTTTTTTAAGTTAGTTTTCAGCGTTTATAAATCGGCAAAATCA
>NW_005187506.1:112248-117387 GCF_000239375.1 Pundamilia nyererei | reverse complement strand
CACGCACTCACCTTCCCCAGCTGCTGATGGACACTCAGGTTGTACATCATCACGATCCCGTCCACGATCTCCAGCAGCGACTTGTCTGCAATTTGTTGATCGGGCTCCTCGAGCGGTCGCCCCAGCAACAGGCCGTCGTTGCCATGACTTCCCTCGACTTCAGGTTGCAGAGAAACAGGAAATGGTTAAAAAAGGCAAGAGATTTTTACAGCTGTGGCACTTCCACCCAAAGACTCAGGCGATGATAACTGGCTCCACGCCAACTTCACGCTGTGTCTAACCGGCCAATCAGGCACGAGCGCCTCATTTGTCTAATGAAGGAAACAACCAGAGACCAACTTAGTCTGGGCCAACAGCGAAAAATAATGATGTGAAATCAACAGGACACCTGACACACCCCAACAGGAAGTGACCCAATTAAAGCTCCCAGCACACGAATACCTCGTAAAGCTGAACACCCGGGCTGAAACCACGTGGTATGAAACACACTGGTGGACATCGCGAGGGATTGATCCACCTCCATCCACGCTCTGTCCCACCATCCAGAACCAGAACGCAGGAACCAATCACTTCTTCTCAAACGTCTCCAACACTGTCACTGACAAAGTACTTCCTGATATTTTACCTGGCAGATTCCTCTGCTGCTTTGTTTCCTGCCATCACCATGCTTACTCTGATCACAGTGCTGGGTGCAGAAAGGAGAGCGTGGCTGAACATTTATCACTACTTTCGATTGGAGGATGAAGTGGAACAACACGCAGACTCCAACTGAAAGATGGAAGCGCAGACGTTTTCCTGCAGCGATCACGCCTGCGAGGACGGCTCGGGCCCTTCTCTCACTTTGCTCGTCTCCTGCACGCCGGTGTCATTGCACCACAAATGCAAAAACTGAGCGAGAGGGGCTGCTGGTGTGTGTGTGTGTGTGTGTGTGTGTGTGGGTGTGTGTGGATAATAGCAAACACTGAAATTATTTCTTTGCACGCAGGAATGAATTTTGTTCACTCAAATTCAGCTTTTCTTCGCTCAAAATAAATTTCTCCTCAAAATGCAACACTTGCACCTGCAAACCTTTTTACGTGCGCTCAGAATAGTGGCACAAAAATAACGCCATACATCCACAGAGGAAGTGACTCGCTCGTCACGTTGACGCCTACGTGAACCTCACACAATTAAATTCTGATTCTCACTTCCTAAAAGCTCCACGCAAAGCGAGCAAATGCGGAAGTGATCCCCTGTGTGGCTGTTCATCACGCCTGTAAAAGCAAACTTCCTGACAAATCACTGACCGCCTGCTGTCAGCAGGGGGCGCCACGCACTGCCACATAGACCTGCTTCGTATTTTCAAACGCAGGAGAAGCTCTGAGCAAATGGGCTGATGCCCGTGAGTAGGGCTGGGCCATATTATACCGTTCACGGTAATACCAGTATAATGTTAGGAAACGATAGGAAAATGAAATATCGCGATAGAATAAGAGTAAAACGTGCATGCGCAGTGCCTTTGTTTTCATACACATGGCCGATTGTTGAGTGAAACAGATGAACCAGAATTGGTTTGTAAAAATGGTGCAACTTCAGTGATGTGGAACTGGTTTGGTGTTTGTCCGGCAGATACACAACAAAGCACATTTTTTGCAGAACATGCAAGCGGCCGTCGTTATTGTCGTATTTGTCGGACTAAGATGCTCTTAAATCTGGGTCCTAAACTCCGTATGCTTCAGGTCAAACAACACTGCAGCATCACTGAGAGTTAAAAACTGTCTAAATTCTTTCATCTTTAATAAAACGATCAGCATTGCTGCTTTACCAGGTGTAACTATGAAGTTTAACTTCCAGGCATCCATGAAAACAAAAGTTATTACATTTAACGGAGTTAGAAGTTAGCAGGAAGCTAGCGGAAGTTAGCTCGCTAGTTTCGCTAGTTACCTAAGCATGATATAGCATGTTCTGACTGAGAGATTTCTGAAACAATTCAAACGTACAGCTCTGCTATCACTTCCAACTCATTCACTGCCAATGGCTGGCAGTGAATGAGTTAATAAAGTTTGATTTATCTGACTGCTTTGTTTCGCTTAATGTGCCTTATAATCCCGTGCACCTTATGGTCCGAAAAATACGTACTGCACACTGCAGTTTAATGTTGCAAAGCAGCTCTTTTTAACTTCAGTGGATATTATACATGGTTATGCTCAGGATATGTCAGCCCATTTCTACTGGAAATGCCTTTTGGTTAAACTTTCAGCAAGGAATTTGCATTTGCACTGTTACATTTTTATAAAGCTTTAATGTACATAAAAACCAGCTTCTTGTTTAAGTGAAAATAAATGGAAGGTTGTCTTTTTGCGCTAGTAATGTTGTGGAGTTGTATTTTGTCTCGCATCAGTTATATCGTCGGTTATATCGTTATTGCAAATTTTCAAATATATATCGTGATCAATATTTTTGACCATTTCGCCCTGCTCTACCCGTGAGTTCCGTAGCAGGAGCGAGTTGTACTCACTGTCCTCCTCGGTGCGCTGCTCCACGGCGAGCGTTCGGACCTTCACCTTCTCCGGCTGACTCAGGGGTCGCCTGGGGGTCATCAGGCTGACGGCGGCCGTGCTCAAGAAGCGGTTGGCCCGACCCAAAGTGGGAGAACTTAACCAGCTGGGCCTCGCCAGAGCTCCGCCCATCGCCACGGCCCCGGGAAGCCTCTGTGGTCAGACGAAAAAAAAAAAGTGATGTCAGAGGATCAGGAGGTCAGAGGTCACAGCTGTCTGCACAGATGTTTGGTCACACATTTAGAAACTATGGATATTAAACATCAGTGAGGATAATTTTTTAAAGCTTGTTCTTTAAAAAACGAGTGGACACGTTTTACCTCACTTCCTGTCTAACCCACAGTTTCAGCTAGGGCAGCCAATCGGGGGAGGGGCTTAAAGCAGTACGGATTAAAACCACGATCAGTGAACGGGAACAATGAAGACAAATGGAAGCAGCCTGAGAGAAACATGGACGAGGCTCTCCGTCAGACGCAGCTAGCTGTGCTTCACATCTGCAGCTGCCACGCCTCTGCACGCCCTGCAGAGCCACCCGTCAGCTGGTTCTGGTCTCGCCACGCCAACATTTTGCAGCATGTCATCTTCAGAGCGGCTCACTGAAGCCTCGCAGGTTTGACATCGGTCTTTGTGGGACTGCAGGTTATCCTCAGCCCACAGAAACAGGTGCGTGCACAGGCTAAGACAAAGCGGGCGTGCCGTCACCGGCGGCGTTAGATCGGCTCTCCAACTCAGAGCGTGCACGCCATAAAAATGTTTCATGGTTTTTAATGGCGGCAGAACGTGTTGAATCCATCGCCGTGCACTCGCTCTTCATAACGTTTACATGTTCCATCGTTTTATTTCAATATCTGGAAGTACTCGTGTACTTTTACACATACTGTTTATTCGGTGACACACAAACAAATGACATCACCACATCACCTGAGCAGCTCCGCTCTCGTCGTCCTCGTCCAGGTCGTCCATGGACGTGGCCTGGATCTCCGCGGGGTCGATGATGATGTTTGCTTTACTCGCCAAATCGTCTGAAAAAGAGAAAACAGGCACATTTGTCATGTTGTAGTTCTTCACTCATGAAAACAAACCCATCAGCTGAGTTTCATCAAGCTGTCTGCAGAAAAACGCCAACATCAGACGAGCACAGCTCTCACAGCGGCATTTTATATTCACTCAGACCCCAAAACACGATCAGAAAAGTTAAAAACCAAAGAAATACTTTTAAAAACAAACTGCAACCCTACATTAAAACTGAGTTTAGCCGTCCAGGCCAGCTCCCACCGGCTTCCTACGAATGTTCTGACCGCTGACGAGGTCAAACCGTCGAGCCGTGCCGGGCGCGTCAGGAGGAGACGGCCTCAGACTGATCGGAGACCAGCGTGTGAGCGTTAGCCAATGAGCATCAGCCTGACAGGAAGCTGGCAGTAACGAAGAAACTGTCACTGGTACTGAGAGTGAAGGAGGGCGGGTGTTAAAAGTCTGAGCTGACTGGCCCGTGCAGGAAGTTCCCGACCAATCTGCAGAGGACTTCCTCGACTAAACCTTCAGGAACACACGCTCGGGGCTGAAGTCACATCTTTACCGAGACTCAAAGTCAAACGTCCAAAATACAAATGGCTGTAAGTTGTTCGGGCTCCTCTTCATCATGAGCGACTGTAGGAGGAAGCGGCGTGCCCGCCTTTGAGAGGAAATGGAAGCGAGCGGGCCGCCGGAGCGGATAACTGATGGCAGTTGTGCAGCGCTGCCAGTGAGCACAACGGAGTGAATCAATCCACATTACACACCTGCTGATGGCGGCCTCATTTCTCCCCACGGAAACATCATTCAGACGCTTGCTCTTGATACTGAGGCGAAGCCCGCTGGCTCAGGACCATCGGCGCTCACCGCTAACCCCGTCACGCCTCTTGTATTTCATATCTGTGAGTCTGAGGCCTCGCCATCGTCAGTCAGTGTACGGGGGGTACAGACATCAAACACACCTGACAGGATCTCAAACGGTTCTTTTGGGTGATGGTTGGTGTATTTACCTCCTCTCGCCAACCCCGCCCCCCAGCTGCTTTCAACCTGATGGGGGGCAAACTGGTCAAACTGGTTACGTTAGAGGTTTCTATCCAACACGGAGCACTTGCTCCCTCTGGTGGAGACAGCTGTGATGACCAACTTCAGATTTGATCCAGTTATTAACGCGGGCGCGCTCGCCTGCTTCCAGCTCCCTGTCCTTCATCTTGAATGAGTTAACAATAATCCCTGTTTATGTGACACCTCTGTGCACCCTGCTTTAGCTCCTCCCCCTCTGAGCACCTTTGCTCCTGATTGGCTGCTCCTCACAAACTGAGTTCAAGATTCCTACGCAGGCACAGCTCGTCATTAGACAGACGTGACAGGAAATCAATGAAGGAGATCTTGAGAAAGGATTCACGCTCGCACACGTCACCAAAGCAGCGTCAGCTCGTCCAATCACGTTGTCCTGGGGCACTTCTGACTCTCCCAGCCGCCGATCAGCTGATCAGACACTGAGGGGGTCGGTGTGAAGTGACTCCTGCATGTCCCAGCGCTCTGGGCTCAGAGTCATTACCAAACACCTAAACTGACAACAGACACAGGATCA
>NW_005187506.1:107666-110116 GCF_000239375.1 Pundamilia nyererei | reverse complement strand
GTGTGGCGCAGTGTGTCGTACCGTCGCTGCTCACGCTGCTCGGACTCTTGCGGTGTCCTTCGTCCCAGCAGCCTCTGACCGCTGTGATGAGGCGGTGCAGGAAACACACCATGTACTCAGGCGGACACAGAGCCGTGGGGTGCTGCTCAAACACACAGAGTGCACGCATGTGCAAACACACACGTGAGGCTTTACCCGTGATTAGAGCGCACTGATAAAAACACGTCTCCATGAAATCAAACCTGTGGTTTCAGTTTGTCTGCGTCGCTCACAGACAGGAACAAACTGACCTGTGGAAACACTGACATGACGTGAGAGGGTGGCGTTCCTCGCTGCTCCTTACCCCTCTGTTGCTGGCGTTTTCCTGGAGGAACTTCCTGAACTTGTTGAGGAAAATGTAGCGCGATGCTTCTCCCTGAAAGAGGAGCAGAGCTCAGTTTTTCTCTTCACTGCAGTTTGAAACAGGAGAAGCGATTGCTGCAGTCCAACCCTCAGTCTGATCAGACCGAGTGTTACTCGGGGAGGACGCCAACGTTCACGTCAGGCCGAAACATCCGAGGACGACACGGAGAGTCAAAACTGAGAACAGGCAGACCCTGGATCTGTTTTTGGATAAACGGGGAATACTGCACGATCATCCGTTTGGTCTCTGAGCAGGATAGGAATAAAAGCTGCTGTTAGACACACAGACCTTAAAGTTCTTTAGTGCGTCAGAGTCGTGGTTTCAAAGTGCAGCGATCCAACTCGCACCGAGGGAAACCGTGGATCAGTGAGTTTGACGGGTTCGCTGCTAAAACCTAAAAAGGCTCTCGTGTCTGTGACTGAAAAGACTTTCTTTAAATCACCATCAAGAAAAAACTAAAAATGGGTCTATGATACAACGTGTTTCCTGATGATCTTACAGTTACAGGAACGAAAGAGCAGCGGGGTGAATAGCACGGTTGGTCGTCACCTTCACGCCGAGGTGCCGTTTCCTCCCGGTTACGTGATTTGGTTTAAAATAAATGCTTGAAGCAAAGCGACTCCGAGCCCGGGCCGTTATCGCTTCGAGCGCTCGCTCCGTGAATTCGTTGGCAGTTGCTTGGATACGTGCTACGGTGCTGCAGGAGAGCCGGCACAGCTGAGGTATCTGATCTGAGCCGAACACCTGAACCTCCACCCGACAGAAACACCGACGCTGAAACGTCTCGCCACCGCAAACATCAGAGCAGCGTCCTGACCGCGGTCGCCATCACCAACACATCACGGCGCTGCACCCACCGTGCTCTTGTCCTTGTTGTTGAGCAGCAGCCTCAGGATCTGAACCTGCAACTCCTCCACCACTGCAGGAGAACAGAGGTCAGAGGTCAGAGGAGCGCACACAGACAGTCCAGGTAAGCAGACAGGTGGGTGGTCTCAAAGACAGGAACTCAGTGAAACACCAAAATAAAACAGTAAAGTACTAAAACAGAACACGGCTGAGTGACGGAGACCGACCTTCGATCCTCTTCTTCAGCCTCTGGCAGCCTCTCTCGTAGGCTCGGCGCCTCAGACGCTCGTCGGCGCTCTCGTCTTTGGGCTCGCGCTCGTCTTTACCCTGTTTGATAAAGAAGCATTGTTTAAAGCTCTCACACCTGTGCTGCTGTAAACACCTGATGGCTGCAGCCTTCCCCTGAGGAGCCTGCGGTTCGTCTGTCACGGTCAGTTCTTACGTCACATCTGATTTGTCGTTGCGCACGTCACAGAGGTAAACGGCCTCTCTCTGTTTGCGCTTCGCTGCTTTCAGCTTAATGACTTTGACACACTCGATAACATTTCGTCAGGAGCGAGGAGACGCAAGCGGCAGAGCCTCGGTTTCTCTCACCTCTTTGTCGAAGTGCGTGGGCCACCAGGTGGTTGGGATGAGCTCCTCTAGCCCCGCCTCCTTCACTCTCAGAGGAGTCTTGATGTAAAAGAACACAACCGAGCGCAGAACGTCGAACGTGAGCTTCGGTTAAGGAGAATGCCGCGACAGCGGTTTAAATGTCACAGAGCGCTTTCGCTTGGCGGCTGAAGGATATAAGACGTTGCTGAGCAGGTACTTCCTGGATTTCTCGTGGCGCAGGATGGCCGTGGTCAGCCGCAGGTAGTGGATCTGAAACACAAGCACATCAGCTGGAGAACATCTGGAAACACGTGACATGAAAAAAAAAAAAAAAGATTTTAGATGAAGTTTGTCGCCACCTGCACACAAACATTTAAAGTTTGGTCTCTGAAGATGAACCTCCTGTGTCAGTGAGGTCGCTCTGCAGGCCCCGCCCCCTGACCTTATAAAACCTGTGGGGCTCTGTTTGTTTGTCCTACCTGGAAGCCCAAGTCTGGGATGATGGGGGAGAAGCGGTAGGCCCTGAGTAAGGACATCATGAGTTGCTTCAGACACTCGTTCACCTCGTGGTCCTGCAAACAGAGGACAGAGAGGACGCAAAGGACAG
>NW_005187506.1:98745-105996 GCF_000239375.1 Pundamilia nyererei | reverse complement strand
GCAGAGGACAGCAGATGAACGCAGAGGACAGCAGATGGACGCAGAGGACAGAAGAGGACAGAGAGGACAGCAGAGGACAGAAGAGGACAGCAGAGGACAGAAGAGGACAGAGAGGACAGCAGAGGACAGAGAGGTTTCAGGCTGTGGTACTCCAGAAAAACATCCTGATGCTGACGCTCTGCAGTAAATATCACCAATTTAAACGAGTGCTTTTAACCGTCGCCTCCTTGTTTGAACCTCCAGGTCCTCCTCTGTGGAGTCTGGGTGCCACCGTGAGGCGGTAAATAAACCAACCATCAGCTATTAGGAGATCTGTACACATGTTCAGCATGCTGTCACTTTTATTTATGAGCTCAGCATGAACTGTCGGCACTACACGTGCTCAAAACATTCACAGGGTTTCTGCCTCAGAGGCAGCGGTTGGAGCAGAAACACCCACACGGACGTGTGTGACCAGTCGACGTTGCTATGGTCACTAATCATTTAACCCAACCGTTAACATTTTAATTGAACCTTAATACCCCAAGATGGAGCAACCCTTCAAGCTCACAGTGGAGATGAGCTTTGTTTGACAGCCGGGCTCCCCTTAGTGGGACAGGGCGGAGCTCAGCCGTTCAGGAGGCGCCCTGAGTGGAGCAGCTACGTCTCCACATTGAAGGGAGGCAGCTGAGGCGCTGGCCTCCTGGAGGTGGTGTCCTGGGCAGCTCCGACACTTCCTACAGGAGGTGAAAGTACTGTGCAATACTCCAGAACATTGTATTATTATTAACTTGCTATTATTGAACAAAGTGCTGATGTTTTTGTTTCTGTGGAGCAACATGAAAGTTGAATTAACCTTTTAACAACCACACGTCATCCATGCCGTCATTAGTTTTTATTCATGCATCCTCAGATGTGGAACTCTGCAGGAGAGCATCCACTCTAAGATGTTTTTATGCATCTGTCCCAAGTTACAGATTCATCTTGATATGAAGAAAATTTCAGCCTGTTGTCTTTAAAGGTTTGTGAACTATTCGTGAAAAAGGCAAAAAGGCCTGAAAGTGGGTCGACGGACCATAAAAAAGAAAAAACCATCTTGAGTTTTGGACACATGACGGGGCGATGCAAACCCAGGGCCGCCTCCTGTGAGGAGATGGTGTACAGCAGGATGCGTCTCCCTCTTTTTGAGGTCACTAACCAAGAGGAGCTTTCAGCCCAACCTGCAGGTGATGAAGCTTTCTCCTCATTGGCTGACACAACAGGAATAAATAAAAGATGCTGATCGAGTGTTTGTGCGGCCGCATCAATCCGAGCTGCTTGATGAACGGACACAGTAAAATGGAAGGCGGGGGAGTTCGCACTGAAGAAAACATGAAACTGTCTCAGGAAAGAAACACCTGGACGGACAGGTGTGCGCGTACACCGACCCTCGTCAAAAGGTATTCTAAAGGTCGTGATGCGTGCTTTTAATAACCGAAGTGGAGCTTTACCACAGATCATCAACAGCGACCAGCTGATCAGACCGTTCTGGAAATGTAACATTTTTAAATGATTTGACAGTAAAAACCTGCGTTTCATGTTTTTGTGTGACTTTAGCTCGAAACAGGAAGTCATGATGAAAACGCACCTGTACAGTCGGACACGAGGCGGAGCTGCAACAATGAGGTAAACAGGTGTTAAGGTGACGGTCCACAAGGCCAGGTATAAATGCAGCAACTTTAAATGACGTCCCTGAACCTGAGCGCGTCCTGCTTCTTCTGTTTACACGTCTTGTATTTCTGTGCATATTTGCTGTTACCCTGTGGACGCACAGTCCAGTTTTTGGGTTTAGGCCTGCGGTGGCGGGTGGGGCGCCATGGTTGGAGCAGTGAGCCGAGCGTGCAGATTTACCTCCATCAGCAGCCAGAAGAGGTCGAGCAGCTGCTGGATGAGCGGGTGTTCGTCCACCGAACCTCCTCCCTCCAGAATCCCCAGCAGGAAGTTCATCAGCACGTCCTCCACCAGATACACCTTACACTGCAACCAGACAACCCCACCATCAGTGCACGTGACCTGATGACATCACATTTTCAGACAGAGGTGATTTCATCCATTCAAACGCATCGCCTGCACAAACAGCGCCCCAAACAGAGGATTTAGTTTCCACTGTGGATGGATTTAATTAGCTGCAGAGCACGGTGCACGAGAAGTCTGGGAACTAAAACAAAGGCCATCTCCAGTTTGCTTCAGTGAAGCCTTCAGAAACATACAAACCACACTTCCTGTTCATGTGGCTGCATGCAGTCTGTTCTTTTAAACTTTACAGTTACAGCTCTGATGCTGGATATAAAATCCAGCTGAATAATCTGCTTCTGTTTGTTGTGTCTCAGCCTCACAGCAGGATCATGAGAAACAGTCTGAGTGACACTCAGCTCATTATTAGAAACTTTATGCTTCGTATGAACCACGACAGGAAGCGAGCCGACGTAGTTTATGCTTTTCCCTGTCGTCTCTTCTCCGTGTATTTAAATACGAGTGACAACGTCTGATAATAAAAACGAACTCTAAAAACCGACTCTGGTGGAAAAGTCCTGATCCAGAAACACGGACGACAGGAGCAGCCTCGTTTTAACCACAGCGCTGTTTAAGCACTTTGATTATTCAGTTAATAACAGAGCAGCGGTCAGTTTTAGCGATCTCTGAACACGCCCTGTTAGCCTCACATCGGTATCTTTGGTTGGTTTTTAGTTTCCTGACGCTTCATGCAATAAAGGAAAAAAGCTACAAACACAGCATGTTTCACCATGAGTGGAGCAAAGTGGTTAAAGATGTGAGCCAGAGTGACGAGGACGGTCGGCTCTCCGTGAAGCCTCCACACGGCGCAGTCCTTCTCCACCAGCCTCTCCTCCTGCAGCAGTAAAGGACAGACAAAGGACGCACCTTTCACTTTACCTGCACGTCAACCAAACACCAGGCTGAAGACAGGCAATGCCATTTTCACCTGCTCGTGTTCCTACCTGAGCGTCGATGGCGGTGGACAGGACGTTCTTGATGTAGCCCAGCAGTTTGTGGGCCTTCATCAGGTCTGCAGCTGGAGGGTTCTGGAGGGGCAGGTAGCCGTCCACGGGGTACGTGGGTCACAGTCGGGTTAAAGACAAACTCATGACACCACAGCAGCATTTATTCAATCGAATTCAACTCATTGGTGTGTGTTATCTGGCTTCATGGACAGATAGAGCTGGGTGTCATCTGCATAGCAGTGTAAATGTATGCTATGTCTTCTAATGATGCTGCCTAAGGGAAGCATGTATAATGTAAACAGAATTGGTCCTAGCACTGAACCCTGTGGAACTCCATAATTAACCTCAGTGTGTGAAGAGGACTCTCCATTTACAGATGTTCCAGGGAAATCTTTCACAGCAAAAGAGTTGTACAAACCCATAAAGCCAAACAGCATTTTTCAGATGGATGCTGAAAAAATAAAATGAGACCAGCTTAGTTAAAAAGAGCTCAGTTTGAAATCCTACGCCTGTAGAAGCTTCTCTGTGCCGTCCATGACTCCACCATGCAAACGTATGGCCCTGATAGCTCCCAGGGGAGTGGCGCTAACACCTGCCGGCAGGGCTTCTGGACACTTTGCGATTAGTTGTGAAGGATATCTGAGGGGCCTGCTGCCGAAGTTGAAAGCCACTGACTCTTTAAAGGAGAGGCTGATGGCGGGAAAGTAAGCGATGCCAGGACCCATCTTAATGTTGGTGAAGGCCGTCCCCAAAGACTGGCCGTTCCTGAGGACACAGAGGACACGCTCAGTGCTTTACTAAACAATGAGGACACATCAGAGAAGATTTCAACCACAAACGGAGTCACTGACAGCTTAAAACCTTTTGATTCAGTCTGCAGACCAACATGTACAGTCTCATCTGTGACGGCCAGAAATCAGAATGATTTACCCAAAAAACTCCCTGAAAGGTTTATCAAAGGAAACGTGCCTAAACCTAATAACTGGCTGGGTGCCCCTTAGCAACAACAACTGCCTTCAAGCATCTGTGATAACCGTCAGTGAGTCTTTTCCAGCTGTGGAGGGATTCTGGCCCACCCGTCAGAATTGTTGGAGGGTTTGAGCTAGGGCTGGGCGATACGGCCTAGAATCCATATCACGGCATAATTTGAAGCATGTGCGGTAACGATATATATCGCGATATATTCTTTTCTTCTGTATAACGTATATTACTCACTATTAGACACACAGGTGCAAGTGTTGCATTTTGACGAGAAATTTATTTGGTGCAAAGAAAAGCCGAATTTGAGTGAACAAAACTCATTCCTGCGTGCAAAAACTGTATTTCAGTGTTTGCTATTATCCAAACACACACACACACTCACACACACACCACACACACACACTCACTCCAGCCCCTCTCGCTCAGTTTTTGCATTTGCGCTTCCTCGCAACATTTCTGCCCGCGCACGCTCAACTCTTTCTCTACACCGTTATATTTGTGCCACAAAACCAGCCAATCACAGACTTGGATGCAAAAAAATCTGATTGGCTGTTCTGGTCTCCAATCAGCTCGAAATGACGAAATGCAATATCCCAGAATCCATTTCATCCAAAACTCAAACGAGGCAGTGGCGGAGGAACACAGAGGGGCGGAGTTTGAAATATTACTCTGAGTCACAAAATAAACTTTTAAGATATTTTCATGCGAGAATGTTTCTGTGTAAACTTCTAATATCTGCTCGGTTCATCAAAACATCACATATTTGCAAAAGTGCTCTCACGTTTTCGGAGATGCCTGTTACATGCATTCAAACGTACAGCTCTGCTGTCACTTCCAACATAGATGAAGACAAAACTAAACAGCAGTGACGTTTGTAGGGTTACTGAAGTTGTGCTAGCTGCTATATAATGATGTGCTACGTGTGGCTAGCGACACAGCTATGTTAGCATAACATAAACACAGTGAAGCTGGAGGATGAACGCTAACTTTCGATAATAGTTAACCTGTTAGCAGTCGGACGTACCGCCCACGGGACATTGGATGGTTTAGGGGACTAATTGGACTGCTAAGGGGTTAACATGAGGGTTCCTGATGGTTAGAGACAAATGCAATCACATAGCAGGATGCTGTAAATGGACCAAACTTCAGTCAGGAGAACAACTGAGATAATCCATCCACAATATGAGGTTAGTCATTCATATACTGCAACAACATGGGAATAGAGCAGCTGCCAGAGAATTCAACATTAATGAATCAATGGTACAGAAGTGGAGGAAGCGCAGGTTTTGGCTTTCCCCATCTTCCAAAAGTGCTTCGTTTCTTTGCTATTACTGTCGCCCGGCATAAACATTGCAGATGATGTTTGCAGCCGCTGCGATGCTTTCGACCAAAACAGGCGCAGCTTGATGACACCATCAACATGCGCTATAGCGGTATAGTCAAAATCTCTACCGTTGGCCAAATTTATACCGTTTATACTGCCCACCCCTAGTTTGAGCATGAACTGGCTTTTTAGGGTCATGCCACAACATCTCAGTCTGACTCAGGTCATGACTTCGACTAGCCCACTCCACTAGCCCAAAGCCTTTAGTTTTTCTAAAGCCAGTCAGAGGTGGACTTGCTGCCGTGTTCGGGATCATTGTCCTGCTGCAGAACCCAAGTCATGAACACATGTCCAGACATTCTCCTTCAGGAGGTTTTAGTAGATGTCTTCAGGTCCTGAGGCAGCGACACAGCCCCAGACCGTCTCACTACCACCACCATACCCTACAGCTGCTATCATGTTCCTTTCCTGAGATGCTGCTACTTTTACGCCACAGAGGCTCAAACTTTCCAAAAAGTTCAACTTTTGTCTCATCAGCCCCGAGTATTTTCCCAGAAGTCTTCGGGATCATCGAGATGTTTGAGGCTAGACTTTGTGTTGTTTTTGGTCAGCTTTGGTTTCACCTTTTTACTCCTTAATAACAAACAGTTTCATTTAGAAACTGCATTTTGTGTTTACTCGAGTTTGTCTGACATTTACATTTGTTTGATGTTCTGAAACATTTAAGTGTGACAATCATTCTGTATACCTAACATACGCTACAGATGTTTCACAGATGTTGCTTCTAGTCTACTCTGTCGTCACATTTTCTCAAAATTACAGTTTTATCTTTTTTTGTAAAGTCAGCTGCTCTGCTATCAAGAAACCTGTCTGTTTTTCTGATTGGTCAGTTGCTCCAAACTCCGCCTCTGTCACGGGCTCATGCTGACAGCTAGCCTGATAAACTCCGGGCTGACGTTAGGATAAGTGAAGGACAGAAAGCCATCCTGATATGTTGATGATCAGAAGTTCTCGGTTTGAACCAAAGATGTAAAAAGATGACCAAACGGAGGAAAGGAGGGAAGGAAAGGACAGAGGGACTCACAGGCAGAACGTGATGGTTCCTTCATCCAGGTCTATCAGACAGCTCACGATGTCTCCTGCTGCCCACGACTGGGGAGAGAAAACACGCCGTTATGGTCACATGATGAAACAGAGGGGCAGATTCCAGCGTCTGTGTTCACGCTCACCTTTCCGTAGTTTGTCGTCGTCACGTTCCACTTTCTCACTCTGTTTCCGTCGTAAGCGTACGAGTCCGGCGTGTCACCTACACCCTCCTGAGCACAAGAACACACTGTTCAGCATCGCCGTGCCGCCATCCTTCATGGGAACGGATGCAGCAGAGGTGAAAAACAGACAGTTTTTAATGGACGTCCTCAGACACCAGCCACAGAAAACTCGATTTAGCTCTTTGATTGAAGCAAATATCCAGCTTCAATTACTTCTTTTTTAAATTTACCAACAAATATTCCAACGTTTTTGACACGCAACATTAATGTAGGCGTAACAGTCAACTTTGTGCTTTAATCAAGCATCAACCTCCACATCCTGCAGTTCCTCTCACGTCCAGCAGAAGCTCCAGCAGTGAGTCCACACAGACTCGCATTAAAACTTTGCAGTGGAAATAAAAAGGTTTACATCCTGATACACAAACTGTTTGGTGTGTATAGATCATTTCCTCCTTCATAACAACAATATTGAGAAACAAGAAGAAAGTCAGTCCTTCACAGCTGTCCCAGTTTTCCATGCGGCTCACGATTGAGCCCCCGGGTTCATGTCTGCAGTCTTAATGGAGCCATTGACGCTCACTGCGTACTTCTGCAGGATGAACCTGCAGCATTTATTTATAACAGCTCTGACCAGGGGTCCGTTCTTCATACCTCGCTAAGTAAGGTAGCTGGATTAGATTGTTGACGATTTCGCGTGATC
>NW_005187506.1:95550-97495 GCF_000239375.1 Pundamilia nyererei | reverse complement strand
CGCTCCTTCGACATTTTCGCCGACCAATCAGAGGCTTGCCGATCACTGTTTCTGCTATCGATGCGTAGCCCCTTTTACGGCACCCAGTGATCGCGCATTACTTCATCCAGCTGTAGTAATCGTCAACAGCAGGTGTGTTCGGGGAACCGGATTAGCGAGCTCACGGTTAGCGCGATGATTTGATCTTGGATGTGTCATTTGATCTTGGATGTAGTAAGCGACGTACGAAGAACGGGCCCCAGTTCCCAGTCGAGTTTCATGTTTTGTTTTCCCCCCACAACATGCGCCGTGTCAAGGCCTTTACAGGGTTCATCATCAAGGTGTGTGTATACCTCCTGATTGAAGCGACAGCTAAGGGTACACCAGCCTATCTGCATCAGACCCTGAGAGGAGATCAGCACCTCGTAGGCCCACTTCCCTGCAGACAGAAACAGCCCAAAATCATTCTCCACATCACAACAGTCGCCTCAGGGTGCTTTATATTGGAAGGTCGACAATAATACAGGAAAACCAGATCAGACGACCTTTCTAAACTGCACTTTTATTGTGAAAAGCACGCACATCTGCAGAGAAGGTCACACTTCCTGTGACAGTTTTTTGTTTCAGGGCTCATTTTTGTTGTGTGTCATATTTACTGAGTCAGTTCAGCACAAACCCAAAAGTCAAAGCTTTTTCTAAGACAACGTACCTTTATAAACACAGGTGGTCGCTCGGATGGAGCTGAAGTTGCTGTGGCCGATGACCTGAATGCAGAGAAATTCATCACACTTACACACTTATCACACATAGGAAGTGTTTTTCTACAGTACCAATCAAAAGTCTGGACAAACATCAGCCACGTGTCCAAACTTTGACTGGTTTCACTGGTTTATGGTCTCCGGCGTGTCTCACCCCCAGCAGGTCGTCGTCTACAAACAGGAGTCCTTCAAAGCCGCTGGTGTGATCGAGGACAACGGGCTGAGGACCCAGACGACCGTCCACAGCCTGACCTGCACAGGTTCAGGTGACGGTGTTATCAGACATTTGAGCTCGTTCTGAGTCACAGAACATAAGGTTTGGTTTTAAAGGCAGACAGACGCTTCCAGCCTTACCGTCCTCCGTAGGCGTGTCCTCAGACAGCAGCTTCTCCAGGTGAGCAGGTAGATCCTGGAAGCCCAGAGGCTTCCTGAAACCCAGAGCGGCAGGAAAAGACGACAAAGGGACAGAAAAGATTTTATTCTCAGAGTTTTTCATTATCGTTTCCTCCTTTCAGCTCAGTCTGATTTTTCCATTTAAACTTCGTTCACTGACACAGAGATCAGACTCGTTACACAGAAAAACACCAGCACACGACTCTCACATCAGGTAATCACAGCACAGTCATTCAGTTAGAAACAAACCCAACAAATATTTATCAAAAAAAAGAAAAATAACAATTATTAAAAAACTATTTTGGGAAGTACAACAGTTTGTAAAAAAGACAAGAGAAAGAACTACATCCTAAAAAAACCCTGAAACATAAAAGTCAAAGAAGTCCACGACTATAAAAAAAAAAAATCTTCCTACAGCATGAACCAAGATTCAAAAACAGAATAAAAACAAAAAGTTAGATAGAAAAAGAATCGGACTTAAAGTCAAAACTACGCCTACAATAAATCAGATTTTTTCCCCAGAGACAATCACAGAAATAAGAAATCACCAAAAAGAAACGGGTTGCATTTTAAAATGTGTTATATAAAAAATATGTTTAAAAACAAAACAATCTGACTATTTATAAACACACACCCAAAATTCATTTTTGCAGATTATTAAACAGGAAAAAAATATAGAAAAATAAGGTTAAAAATGAACAAAATGAAAATTTACAGTTAAAAAACAAATGAAAAAAGTTTTACATGATTAAAACGTTGATGTTTGTTTTTAGATTTCATGAATTGTATCCGAGTGTGTGTGTGTGTGTGTGTGT
>NW_005187506.1:79247-95292 GCF_000239375.1 Pundamilia nyererei | reverse complement strand
CACACACACACACACACTCAGAGTAAGCAGCAGCTGTGACCGTCGGCCTCATTCCTGCCTCTGGTTTCAGTTTTACAGCCTCGCACATTTAAAATAGAAACAAAATCAGTTTGTGTTCAGTTTGTGTTTAGAGCTGTAAAAACTGAACCTGATGGTGGTCTCGCCTCTTACCTGCTCAGAGATGTGCATCAGAGGGGGGCGGGGGTCACAGCATGAGCTTACCTGAGCGAGGCCAGTGTGGGTCCCTGTTTGGTGGAGGGAAACACATGGTGTAGGTAGTCGCTCAGCATCTTCTCGTTCACGATACCTGGCAGAGGGACAGCTGACTCAGACAGACCAATCGGAGGGCAGGAGTGGTGGGTACGTGCTGAAGTGACTGAGCGTTCATACCTGTGGATCTCGGCTTGTCCATGTCTGACGCCAGCCTGTAGTTACGGCGGGTCAGAGCGGTGCCGCCTCCCTTAGAACTCATGGTGTCTGACTGGAGCCACCTGACCCACACACTGCTGCCAGAGACACACCTGTAAACACCACCACCATCGTCGTGTCCAATCACAGCACAGGGCAAGGCAGCTGTGTCACAAACAGCAGCCACATGTTCAGGAGAGCGCCTGGCACCTGACATAAACATCTCCTGCCTCTCTGAGTCATTACCGTGTACTTTTACGACTTTGCCCCAATCCTACCTGTGTACTTTTACTGCCTAAAGAATTTAATCATGCTGGATTTACTTTAACTGTATGTAACTGATACACTGCGATTACCCTCTCCTAGGTCTAATATTATGTACTTTTATCACCTTGCTACATACAGCTGATGATGAAGTGTAGTCTCGGGGTAGCCCTGAGCAATGATGAAGCACAGCTAGCTCGGCTGTTAGCATGCCGCCTGACCCCCGTTAGCTCACCGGAGCACTGAGGCTCGGCAGACCGGTCCGTTATAACCCTGTCGGCGGGACTTTGGGGGCTGAGTGTCGAGGTAATCACTGGACACATCAGTCGAGCATCGCTCGGCTGTAGGCAGTTACATGTCACACAGCTGGTAGCAGGCTAACAGCTAGCGGCTAATGACAGCGACACTCACCGCCTCCGGCTGCTCGGACGGGCCGCTGCTCCGCTGTAGCCGCCGCTAGCTCTGGTAGTCCGGCTGATAGTTGTGAATTGAGCCGCTGGATATCGGCGATAAGAACCTAATCTTCACAACAACACCGGAGTCTTATCTGCTGTCAACGCCTCTCACGGTACGGAGGGCAGACTGGGACAAGAAGGGCAAAGACGAAAAAACGCGAAGGCAGAAATATATGTGTGTGTGTGTGTGTGTGTGTGTGTGTGTGTGTGTGTCGTCGTTAGTTTATGGCTGATCAAAACACAATTAAATACAAATACAATTAAAAAGTTAAATTAACGTTTTTAAATATTATTACAAATATAATATTATGTATTGTGAGCTTTAAATATAAATGCTAGCAGCAGTTCACAGATAAATTTAAAACAGTCTTACATGCAGCATCAAACACACGTTAAAATATACTGTGACTCTGTGGTAGGCTGAAAAGTGTGAGACAAGAACATTTAGGAAGATATGAATATGAAAATATAAGAATAATCATTAGTTGGTTAAACTGGTCAGAAATGATAACTGATGGAGTCATTAAACTCTCTCTGAACCTTTCAAATCAAAGCATTGTTTTTGTGCATATGCAGTAATAATGTTCAGAGGGCACACCTGGCTTTACTTCAAGAGACTCCACCTGAGAACCTGTGGATAATAAAAGATCTCGTCTCGTCTTGAGTTCAGTCAGAGGTTTATGTCTCCATCTTGTGGTCCTTCTGTGTCATTACTGACTGCAGTTCACGCAGATGACAGCAGGATTAAATAAACGTTTTCATGACGTAAATGACAGCATGACTTCAGAGAGCCAACGTGCTTCATCTTTGGCTCTCATAACTTAGCCATCGTTCATGGCCACCATTTAGTCAGAATCAGAATAAAGTATTCTGATTATTTTCAGCAGCTCTTCTCAGAAAGATAATCCACCTGCTCCTCCTGGTTTCACAAGTCCAGTGAACCTCAGGACTGGAGCCAGCCCAACACAAATATGAACAGGACAGCTATGAAAGAGGCCACTTTAATGTGCATGTGATTTATTTAAAATACAGAACACATGTTGAGTTGTATACTTAACTTAAAAAAATACAATTTCTGTTTAATTTAAGTTAATACTATACAATTCAATTTTAATAATGAAGCGCAAAAGGATCTATAAAATAAAAAAATATGAAATATGAAATACAATCAAATAAATTATCAGAGACACTGCAGACTTGACCGAAAGATCAAGAACATTGTCAAATATGGAGCCTCGTTCCGACCCCTGGAATATGGCCTCTGATTGGCTGACCTGTTTTAACCCTAACCCTAACCCTGTTTTTATTGGTTACTGAGTAGCCAATGGCAGATTCGCCTGTGGAAGGTTCCATCGTAGGTAGTGGGGAGGGGGGATCTATGATTCCTGAAGGTTTGTAAACATATTTGCTCTTCTTTAGTCCAATCTGAGAGATTAAGAGTGGTTTTCTACTGACACGTTAGTAAAGTAGAGTTATGTCACCAATGCGTAGCGACAGCGTGAAGCACTTGAACGATATAAGTAAACCAGTGTCCCCTTCCCGGTCGCAGTGAGTTGGGATGTGTGTGAAGTCGACGAGGGGGGGTCGGTGTTACCTGAAAGTTGATTCCGATCGTTTATTGATCCATGCTCCGGCCAGATCGGCTCTGCTAGCGGGTCTATAGGCTTTTTCCTTCAGCGTGAATCAGCGGCCTGTGGCGGGAAGATGCTCCACGTGAGGGCGACCGTGTGTCGGTTCTGGAGGGGGTAGGTCTGCGCATGTCTCCCGCACGAGACTCCTTGAGTTCTGCAGCATGTCATTTAGCCAATTAGCCTCCTCAGGGCCTCCGACTCCGATAACCTGATCGATAACCGATGCTGTAACGGGACGGATCATGCGTGGAGGTCCAGGCTGGCCGTGTGGGGCGGTAACGGTCCAGTGGGTCGCTTGTGACAGGTTTACAGGTTATGTAATGACACCTGACCGGCAGCTGCTGCCTGAACTGACTGCGCACAAACTTGAACCAAGTACTTTCACTCAAGTACTGTACGTTTAATACTACTTTCATAATCCAACACATTCAGGGAAATGGAAGGGAGCACATGTAAGAAGACACCTGCTAGACATTGTTACTGTTGGATGTTCCATTCTCTAGGGCAGAAATACCGTGGTAACTCGCACATCTCATGGAGGAATAAACCACATACACGTTGTTAGAGTTTTACTTCAGAGGCACACGCCTTCCTCACACACTTCCGTATTTATACCTTTCAGATTAAGAGCACATAGATATATGATAGGGCAACAGTTACCTTTCGCACCTCCGGTGGTGCCATCTGGGTACCACTCCATTAATCCCGGAAGATCTTTAAGAATACATTTTATTACGCCATTTACCTGAAAGGTGTGTTTACCCGAGAGGCTCGGATGAAAACAAACAAGATATCTTACAAACATTTGATAAAGAAGTCAGTGTGTAAACTTGGTGTCAAACAGCTGGTTCCAGGAGCCACAACCAAAGGGACCAGTCCAGGCCGGAGGGCGTGGAAAAAGACCTAAATTCAATTCAGTTTTATTTGTACAGTAATCACAGCAACAGTCATCTCAAGGAGCTTTATAACGTGAGGTGAAGACTCTACAGTAACACAGGGAAACAATCAGATGACCCCTATGAGCAAGCACTTGGTGGCAGTGGGAACAGGAAGAAACCCTTCAGCCGTGTAGTGCTGCGCAAATAAAGCAATGAACCAACTGTACTGAAAATCGGTTCATTCATGCAAAGCGTCGTTTCAGTGACATCAGTGGTGAAAAAGGAGACAGCGTAACAATGTTGAACTAATGGTGCTGAGTGTAATGAAGGTCTGCGTGGACGATGAAACACAATTTTGCAAAGATGGATGGTCTGTGGATTCTGTAAACTCCTGTAATGTAGTAGTTTGAAGAAGGCGTGCCGGGGAAACGGAGGATGTGAGGGATGGTGTGCTTGTTTCCATGGGATCGAGATTTTAATGACAAACAATCATTTTCCACTGTTTTTGTTTCTTTTCTTGTTGAAAATGTCTCCAGCTTTCAAAAACGCACATTCACACGGCACTGAGGCGATACAAAGCGTTATCGACGGTCTCGACCAATCATGTGATTTATTCAGGGGACCTCATTGGTCACATGTGATTTTCCACACTGAAGCAGTGGTTCAAGGAAAATGCACCTTGGAAGCTTTGGAGTATCGATGTCATGCTGCCTTCACCGCCTGGTTTTATGGCGTGGCCTGCAGTGCACGTGTAATGACACGTTCACCTGTACAGTCAGTCATTTACATTAAAAGCACACGTGGCACCGCGGGCTCTCTTCAGATCACACCGGCCTTATGTGGGCCGTTAAAACGGGGAGTTTCAGGGTCGATGACTCTGGGTTTACAGTGCAATTAAGCTTTCAAAATAGGAGCGATGAGGATTCTGAACTATGGATGGTTTTGTTGTCCTGTCTGAGTGAAATGATGATATTTGAGCTCCAGGTGAATCTGTAGCCTCGCCTGGGTAACCTCTGTATGTGGCAATCCTGAGTCTTTACATTAAGGTCAGTTCTGAAGTTCAACCTGACATACGTACCACACGAACGCCACGTGTGTTAATCAAACTCAGAAGAGCTGCTTGTTAACGTTAAGGTACTGCTACACGGGATTATCTGCTCGTTAAGGTCATCCACTGCGTTTCGCATGATTTTCACTGAACGGGCTCAGATTCATTTTGCTGTCGTCGTTTGGGCCGCAGAGCCACATGGGTGTGTGTGAATGCCCGACATGCCGCCAGCCGGCGTGTCGCCGCCTCCTCCTCCAATGCAAACAGCAGCTGGCCGACCTTCTGCTCAGAGTTCAGACGGGTTAATCATAGATGAAGGAGGCGCTGCAGCGATCCGGCTGGAATAACCAGGTCGTGAGAAACATCAGCAAACAGCGCGGCTCTACAACGGCCTCGGTTCATCTTCCTCTCACGCACACCTGCACAGATAAACAACAGACCCAGCAGAGAAACATGTAAGTTTGTAATGTCAGTGCTCTGAGACGCTCGGGAAACCGCGGCAACTGATGCAACCACCAATAGGAGGAAGGATGCGTGTGATTGACACATTAGGGGGTCGCAGAGAAGAAGAAGAAGCTGTGACGTGAAGACGTGGAGGTCCTGACAGACGGCTTCTGTGTGTGTGTGGGGCAAGGTTTTTCTGCGCAGTGTACCAGGAGCACGGAGAAAAGTTGTCGTACCATAGGCACGAGGAGAGTTTGTGTGGCAAAGTTCTACTGAGCGGTGTACCAGGGGCACGGAGAAAAGTTGTTGTACCATAGGCACGAGCAGTGTGTGTGTGTGTCTTTGGTTACTGATTAGCTGCACAGTTCAGGAGTCCAGCATCCTCCCAGTGGGACCAGTTTGATCAGCTCAAATCCAGCTGCTCCAGGCTGGTTTTATGTACCCTGATGTGTGTGTGTGTCTGTGTGTGTGTGTTTGCAGGTTTAAGACGTTCCCCTGTGCAGCTGTGGAGGTGAAGAATGAGCCAATCCTGAGCTTCAAAGAGGGCAGCCATGAGAGGGTGGAGCTGCTGAAGGTCTGAGCTCACTCTGCTCCTCCTCACCCTCTCCTTCTTCTCACTCCTTCGCCCCTCGCTCACCCCTCTCACTCCTTACTCCCTGCTGTGTGTCTGCAGGCCTTGGCGAGCCTGAAGGGGAGGACGGAGGAGATCCCGTGTGTGGTGGGAGACGAGCACGTGTGGACCAAAGACATCAGATACCAGCTCTCTGTGAGGAAACGCTGGTCGCTCAGTCTGGTCACGTTTACCTTTAGTGCACGCTGAGGGGTCACCGCTCTCTCTCCTTTCCTCTTGCAGCCCTTCAATCACTCACACAAGGTGGCGAAGTTCTGCTACGCTGACAAGGTGAGCTCATTGCAGGTCTGAGTGACGGAGGTGCAGCGTGACGGGACTCCTGCCCTCTAATCGTGAAGCGTCCGTGCTCTCGGGGCAGAAACCCTGGTTGTCAGTATGTTTTGGTCATGTCCTCTGTGTCCCGTGCAGGAGCTCATCAACAAAGCCATCGCGGCGTCTGTGGCGGCGAGGAAGGAGTGGGACCTGAAGCCCGTCGAGGACCGAGCTCAGATCCTCTTCAAAGCCGCCGACGTCATCAGCGGACCCAGGAGAGCCGAGATCCTGGCCAAGACCATGATCGGACAGGTACGGTAGGTGCGAGCCGGGGGGCGGTGACGGATTAACGAGGGGCGTGTCCTTACAGTTGTTTCCCTTGTTGTCTCGTTTGTGGGCGTTCAGGGGAAGACGGTGGTGCAGGCGGAGATCGACGCCGCCGCGGAGCTCATCGACTTCTTCAGGTTTAATGCCAAACACGCCATCGAGCTGCAGCGGCAGCAGCCGCTGGACGCAGAGGGAAGCACCAACACGCTGCTGTACCGAGGCCTGGAGGTAAAAATCAGGTTACATCGTGACTTCCTCGCGACGCGGGATGTCCCAACGCTGACGTCAGCAGACGATTGATGAATTCACAGCTCGACCGTCAGCTGTTTCTGTTTGACCGTGAACTCGGAGTCACATGCTCACGCTGTGGTGGCGTTGGTTTGGAACAACCTGCTCGTTAAAGCGAGCCACGTGTTCAGTATGACTCGAGAAGAAGCGCCGTGTGTATGAAGGAGGCTGAGAGTTAGCTGTAGCAACAACAGAAGCACAACATGACATCACTTCCTGCTGTCGCCATAAGTGGAAGCGCGATGGTTTTGTGTAGTCCAGCGCTGGACCTGCTGTGAAGCGCTGGTCACGGCGATGATTATGATGGTTTTCTTGTTGCGTGTGCTTTTTTTTTTTCTGTGAACCCGTGAGTGGAAGGAAACGGCGCTCTGGGGCACGTGACATGTGGAACGCCTCCCGTGTCACACGTAACCAGGTGGACCTGTGAGGCGGTGCTTCGTCCTCAGCTGACCGCTCTCATGTCTTTGTTTCTTTCAGGGGTTTGTAGCTGCTGTGGCTCCGTTTAACTTCACTGCCATTGGTGGAAACCTGGCGGGCACCCCGGCTCTGATGGTGAGTGTGGTCGTGTCAGCTGACTCACAAAAGCCTCTTTCACCGCCGCGCCGAGCGTCCCGCGACGTCAGCTGTTTCTGCAGCTCTGCAACTTCACCAACCAGCTGAGATTCAGTGTCTGATGTTTCAGTCCGACTGTGAATTTAACTCGCACTGCGTGCAGCCCACTGGTGGCGCCACGTTCTCCTCTGACTTTAATGAACAGACAGTGCAGTGCGAGGCTGCAGGTGATGCGCCCGACACCTCCCACAGGTCAGATTCAGGTGTAAGGTTCCCAAAGCTCCAAGATGCCGGACGATTTCCCCGTAGTGCCGCCGCTCACGGACCTGACTGCCACGCTCCTTCTGGGGAGAAGTGTATCCATGCTGCGTGATTGATTTGTTTATAATAGATCAGCACGACACTGCTCGTAATAGAAGCAGCTGTCTTTATTAATTTGCTTTTTAATAAAGTTGTCCTGTTTCAGCTGAGGATCTCTCCCTGATCTGTGGACTGTTTTCATGTCTTCCAGGGTAACGTCGTCCTCTGGAAGCCGAGTGACACCGCCATGTCTGCCAGCTACTCTGTGTATAAAATCCTCAGGGAGTGCGGCATGCCGCCAAACATCATCCAGTTCTTGCCCGCTGACGGCCCCGTGTTCGGAGACGCCGTCACCGCCTCGGAGCACCTGGCAGGCATCAACTTCACCGGCAGCGTGCCGTAAGGATGTTTACGACTGTTTCCACACAAGAATGTCCTGCAGAGTCTAAACATTCAATCTCTGAATCTCGCTGTGCACCAAAACTGGAGCTCCGCCTTCTTGGACGCTCTGTTAGTACAGTGACCTCACAGCAGTTATTGGTCAGATCATTAAAATACTCCACAGGTTCAGTTCAGGTGAAGCTGTGTCAACCAAAAAGGCCACGCCCCTAATAATAACAAGCACAGTTTAAACAGGTAAAAACATTGTCCCCTCCCACAGGTGTCAGCTTGTCTCTGACTCCTGTTAAAGGACTGAGCAGCATATAAAACTGTGACGCTCGTCCTTCTTTCATTCAGCCGTTATAACAGTTGTTATAAACGTTAACATGCTGACTCGCTGCCGGCGCCTCTGCTGGATGTCCGTGGAACTGCAGTTTCAGCTTGATTTGTCAGCGTGTCCGGTTCTTTCAGCTTTGTCAGAGTTGATGAGTGAAACGTCTTTCGTCCTCCGCCTGTACGTCTCTTACAAACGGTTCTGTGTTCGTAGGACGTTTAAGCGTCTTTGGAAGCAGGTCGCGCAGAACCTGGACATCTACAGGACTTTCCCTCGACTGGCAGGAGGTCAGGAGCGCTCCTCGCTGTCTGCTCTCACTACTGTCTTTAAAAGCAGCTCGTGTCCATCACTTCTTTGTGCTTTCAGAGTGCGGGGGGAAGAATTTCCACTTCGTCCACACGTCAGCGGAGGTCCAGAGCGTTGTGACGGGAACCATTCGCTCGGCGTTCGAGTACGGAGGTCAGAAGTGCTCGGCCTGCTCGAGGATGTACGTACCGGACAGCCTGTGGCCGCAGATCAAAGAGCAGCTGCTCGCCATCCACAAGGACATCCGAGTGGGCGACGTGAGTACAGAGAGCTGCTGCGTGGTCAGGAGCGGCTTTGCTCGCTTCAGATTTCATGTAACACGTTCAGTTTGGTTTTTATCTGTTTGGGCTTTTTTAATAACGTCAGCCGAGAATCAGAAAACCTCTTTGTGAAGGACGACTCGGATCTAACATCGCTCGCTTACAAACCTTAGACACGTGTGGACGAATCGCCCGCATGTTGAGACAAGTGTCGTGGTGCCGGCTTCACACAGACCCACTAATGTAAGCTGAGTTCAAGTCCCAGTGTAAAACTGGGACAAATGGGCATCCTCTATCCTCTGGTGTCTGTTTGTTTTTAAGTAAAGCAGGCGTTGTAAATACACAGAGCAGCTCTGCCACAAAGAGATTTACCCATTAAATTCTTAAATGACACAGCAGCCTTCAGGATTAGTGGTTAAGCTAACATCACCTGGATTATTTCTCTATTCAAATGCAGAGGGATGAGTTGGCTGACACACAGTGACAAACATGCTGCTCCCTGACTTCTCCCAGCAGGCTCCTGTGGTGGGGAGACCAGCTGTTCTGTGTGTTTGGAAAAAGAAACGCCCGCTGTCCCAGCTTTACACCAGGACTTGAACGCAGCTTACATCTGTGCGAAGCGGGCAGCATTAATCTGTGTCTTTTGACCGCGTGTCCTGTGCGTATCAGCCGATTCGTCCGTGCGTGTTTGAGGTTTTGTGGGCGAGTTGCAGATGTTAGCGTCGTTTCAGACGTGCACACAGAAGCGGTTTGAAAAGTCTGAGCTGTTCATAAGTGATCAGGATTTATTCAGGTTAGATGTTCATTAATTCAGTTTTCAGTTGTGCCAAATTACAGCAGGGAGCTTTATACTGTAAGGTCGACCCTACAGTAATACACACAGAGAAAAAGCCAACAATCATGTGAGCCCCTATGAGCAGCACTTTGGCGACAGTGGGAAGGAAAAACTCCCTTTGAACAGGAAGAAACCTCCAGCAGAACATCCAGGTGATTCAGCCTGACGTGCAGAAGATGCAGTCATGTTCGCTCTCACGTCCTGCATTATTTGAGCGTTAATGATTTGCAGCAGGTGACTCAGTCAGCCGTGGGCCACAAACAGGACGTGGGGGCGGTCCTAAAGTTTCGCTCTGAGCCGGTTTTAAGTGCAAGAAGTGCGTGATGTTTGAGTCTCACTGATTTCCTCTGTTTTGTCAGCCTGTCGAGGACTTCAGCACCTTCTTATCAGCCGTGATCGACGACAAGGTAAACATCCCGTTGCTCGGAAACAACAAAAGTCTCAGTGTTAGTATGTCGGCGGGTGTACGTCATGAGCCCCGTTTGCTCGTCACCTCCTGCAGTCGTTTGGGCGGATAAAGAAGTGGCTCGAACGCGCCAAGTCTTCCCCAAACCTGAAAGTCATCGCCGGAGGAAACTGCGACGACAAGAAGGGCTACTTCGTGGAGCCGACCATCATCGAGACCAAAGACCCGCAGGACGCCATCATGAACGAGGTACGGGCCGCAGTAACCGTCTCCCTGCTTCCTGCGTGCATCCTTCATGAGTCCTTGTTTACAGTTTCATGTATGTAGCTTGGCGAGCGCGCACAGGCGTGTCGACGAGCTTGTCTCAGGTCTGTTAGCGACACAATGTTTGACAGCGAGCACAAGTATGAAGTGATGCTGCGTGAGCGTCCATGTTGTTTTTAAAACCCCACCGCGAGTGTCACGCATCATTATTACCTCAGCTGCTTTCCTCGCGATGGCATGTTGTCATGTTCACGCCATCTGCGTGTGTCCGCCTTCCTGATCCCGTGTTTCTGCGTGTTCTGCAGGAGATCTTCGGGCCCGTCCTCGCCGTTTACGTTTATCCTGAGAAGGACTACAGAGAGGTTCTGCGGCTGATCGACGCCACGTCGCCCTACGCGCTGACCGGAGCCGTGTTTGCCAAGGACGAGTAAGGCTCGCCCTCAGCCACTTCCTGTTTGACTGTCAGTGGGTTACAGTGAGAAAGAGGCGGAGCTCTAACAGCGATGGATTCAGAGGAAGTTTGAACTCTGTGTGTTGTTCTGGTTGTTTCCGTCACAGGAAGGTGATCGACGAAGCCTCCAGCGTGCTGAGGAACGCCGCGGGAAACTACTACATCAACGACAAATCCACCGGCTCCATCGTGGCTCAGCAGCCGTTCGGGGGCGCCAGAGCTTCAGGTTAGCGTCGCCGCTGCTCTGACCTCAGCTGGAGCGTAACAGAGTACATTTACTCGAGTACTTCCTGTTTTGCCGACGGTTTCTTATGTCTGATCAGAATATTGCAGATATGTCTGAAATATTTGTCAACGCCTGTTACACGTGTTACGTAGTTTGTCCACCAGAGGGCACTTACCTGTTGGGAACGCCAAACAACGACTCCGAGCAAAACGTAAGCGAGGACCAGACGACGTGTGACCATACGTTTAGTGCTGTTTGCTTTGTGTGGCAGGTACAAACGACAAACCTGGAGGTCCTCACTACGTCCTCAGGTGGACGTCTCCGCAGACGGTGAAGCGGACGCACGTCCCCCTCACAGAGTGGAAGTACCCCTACATGGGCTGAGGAGGAGTCCGTCCGTCCGCTGAGACCACGCGCGGCCCGATCACCTCCTCGTCTCGCTGCACTGAACGTGTCTTCCATCCTAACACGGCTGCTTTTCTAATCAATCATGGTAGAGTCATCAGTGAGGTCCTGTGAGCACGGCAGGTTCAGGTGTGCGGCTCAGGCCTCAGCTGAGACGATCGGTTCATTAATCAGTCGGTATCTGTCCTGTTAAGAGTTATCATTGGTTTAAAGTTCGTGATTTAAAACTCTAGTCGAAGTCTCAGAGATCTGCGTCCGTTTCCTGTTTTAGAGTTTTTTTCCATTTCTGTGTGACCTCATTTCCTGTGTGACGTAGAAATAACTTCCTGTTTGAGAGCGCAGACAGTGGCTGTGTCCCAATTAAGAGACTGCACGCTTGAAGTACGCAAAGCTGTGTGTAAGGTGTCTCGCGGTTAGTATCATGGTTGCTAGGCAACCTGAACAGCGCGACGAAGCGTATACCGTCCCATTTCACAAGCCTCTCGCTTCCACACTTCTCGTACTTGTAGTGCGCACCGTACGTAGTGCGCACCGTACGTAGTGCGCGTACTTCTAGCGTGCAGACCCTAAATGGGACACAGCCAGTGAGCGCCACCTGCAGCAGAGCCCACACTGACTCGTCATCGGGCTGCAGCACAGATGTCCGTCCCTGCCGGTCTGGACTCGACTCGCGTCCGTTTCTTTGACTCAGAGCTGTGTTTTCAGAACGTGCCTGCCTTAGAAACTCTGATGGTTACTTTTCAACAATAAATAATGGAAACATTTGGTCTGTTATGCTCCTTGTGTTTGCTCAGTCTCACTTCAACAGTCTGCACACACATCTATATACCTGCAACACATCAAGTTCATCAGGGAGGATATGAAAAGTGGCAGGTTAGACGTCAGGTTTCCATCAGTGATGGGAACGCCTAAAAGCTGATGTAAAGCTACGCATGCAGATCAGTATTTAAGGTCTGTTGCTGTTGCGCTCACAGAGGGAAGGTAAAGGCTTGTAGATGTAAATCTGAAACAAGCTCTTGTAACTGCATGGCACTGGATTGGCTTTGCTGACGGTGAGAATTACCTGATAGGAGGCTGCTTGCAGCCAGAAATACTGCAATGCTGCATTGGAGACTTCTGCTGTTATACGAGCACTTCCAGGACAGAGATCATGATCGACGCCACGTCGCCGTACACGCTGACCGGAGCCGTACGGAGCACCATGGTAGATGGCGCTGCGCAGCAACCAGTAGCACCGACGTGACAAAGCCACGCACACGATCACACGAAGGGGTCTGCAAGTGAGAAGGACAGCTGCACAGCCAAATATTTATTTATCATTTCAAGTAAAAACTGACATGAAATCTTGAGGTGGTCTTATAGCAACATTAGATTTTTTTAATATCTAAAAATGTTTTCAAGGACAAATATGCCAAATAAAAATGTTGTGCTCCTCTTTTACAGCACTTTACAAAGTACGTGGACTTCTCAGTGTTTGCATCCAAGAACACGTGATTTGTTTGTGGACTCGTTTCTTATCAGTCTCTTTGTACTTGACAAGATCTGCAATTAACAGAATAATTACAACAACATTTTATGGATGTTTTGAAAGACGTAAATCAACATTACATTTAATGTAGGCAAAGATGAACAGCAGATGGGAGTTTATTATAAACCAAGTAATCAGTTACACACTTGGACGTGTTTTATATCAATTTTATTAAATATATTATGGCTTAAATGTACAAGAACCGTTATATACAATTACATAATTGACCCAAGTAATAACAGTAGTTTTCTACTATTGTAAGCCCGATTAATCGAACAATAGCATTACCGATCATATTATTAAGTACATATTTTTACACATGTAGGAGGTCAGTTTCATTATTTTACGTTACGTTTCTGTCCTGGTCGAGCCGCGACATCCATCATACCGAGCAAAATGTCCCGTATGTTGCAATGCCACTTTCTGACCAACAGATGGCCCCAAAATCTAATTTTACTGTGATTTTATCAGACAAGCGCTTTTGTCCTGGTCTTTGTTTTAGATGAGGTATTGATTGAAATTAATACCAAAATTTTTCTGCATTTTTGTTAAAAGAAATGAACATACAGCACATGTTTAAACTATGTCCAGCTGGCTGTGCGTTGTGCTTCGGCTTGCCAGAGGTGGCCTTATTTGATGGTCAAACAGTTGGCAACCACTCAGTGCTGTGATGGTTTCCCACAGACGTAGAGAAGTCTGTGGGAAACCATCACACTAAAGAGGTCGAACAGGCTGGAAGGACAAAAACTCAGAGCTTTAAAGAATTCATTTCTAACATCTTTTGTTTAAAGCAGCGGTCTCCAACCTTTTTGCGCCACGGACCGGTTTATGCCCGACAATATTTCCTTTAAGGTGTCGCGGATAAATACAACAAAATAAAACTAGTACTGGTACAGAAAAAAAGCAAAATGTATTCATAACACACGTGAAAAGACCCAGGAAAACCGAGTTAACGATAAAAACGAGCGGGGACCGCTGATTTAAAGCATCATTTCAGCTCAGACCTGTGACCTCCATCAGTGGCCACCAGAAACTTTCAGTCTGCTGGAAATCCAGGTGAGTTTCTCACCTGAGGCCGTCATTACTGTGTGCATAAACCAGCTGACTGCTGCAAAGGAAGAGGCAGCAAAACCAGACAAACAGCTGCAGGTAGAGGCGGAGCAACGCCTGAAAAATGTGAAGTCAGAGGTCATGTTACTAAAGAAAGTGAAAGTGAGAGCGCAGCAGCAGAGCTGCAGTCGAGTCCTGTTAGGGTCTAAGAGAGGATTCACCAGAGTCCATCAGGTTTCTCTCAGCAGCAGTGCTGAGTGCATCACACTTCCTGTTTCTGATGACTCAGATGACTTCATGCTGACTCGTCACAGTCACATTGGTTCAATACAAATGGGCTCATTTAGCCACAGATCTGCTGTTTGAAACTGTCTCACTGCGGCACTGATCAGGAGTGACCTGATCAATCCAAATATTGAATCCACTGGTACTGGATCGATACCAGCATGACCGGTTTGTCTCCTGCTGGTGTAGTGCATGGCCCCGTTCATCAGAAAGTAGACATGTCTGTGCAGACACCTCTCATGCACGCCCTTCCTCCCTACTCTGCTTACTTGCCCGGTGGTCATGTGACGTTCAGGCTGCAGTGAGTGTTGTGTTACTTTACAGCTGTAAATGAAAACGCTGCAAACATCGTGCATGTTAGAAGAACATTCTCCACTGTGGCACCAACATATATAAAGACATGGAAGAGCACAAAGAGAGGAAGCTTTGTCACAGAGAGCGTTACGGAGCAGCAACAGACTCAAAGACAGACCCGTGAATCAGAGACTGTCAGTCCTTTCACACAGAGAACCATCGTGTAGCTCACAGTGGCGTTTCCGTCATGGCTGATGTTTGCATTTTATTTACAGCCACATTTAAACTACAGAAGCTAAGCTGAGAGCTTTGGAGACACATTTACATCCAGCTCTCCAAAACCCAGCTTCAAAATAAAAGCTGAGCTGTGTTTTATTGTGTTGAATCATTATTGTGGAAAGTAAAAGTCACAGTGATTTAGTGCTCAGAATTTGAACACTGATGATTATCCAGTCTTTCACAATAAAAACAATAGAACTCGAGGCCTTTATTGTGATGCAGTACGAAGATTTGTGATGTATTTGTCGCTTAATGGCCAGAGTTTTGTTAGCAGAGCTGTTCTTCTTTAAGGATCAGTGTTTCTCAGACTTTTGATTTTTATCATGAACTTAAAAACAGGAAGTTAAGTTTGAGTTAAATAAAGGGTGGTGCAATCTTCATCATCAGTTTTCTTCAATGCTGTTTAGATTCAGGGTCCCAGAAGATGCTGGGTGAGAGCCAGGCACATCCTGGACACGTCGTCCGTCTGTTGTAACGCCAATACTACAATTATATTTTACATGATTGTAATATTACTGGATAATATCCTCACATTTTAGACATGCAACATAAATGACATGTTCTCGTATGGTTCCTCCATGGTGTTTATCTGGAGCTGATCACTAGCTAAGACACCCAGGAAAGGTTTGCCCTTAATAACTCTTCTGTTAACAGTGCTAGTTCTAGTATTCAGTACCAGAACCGAACCCAAGTGCAGAAACCCAGAGCACAGGCAGGAGAGCTTAGCCATAGCTACGTCCACACCGCCCCGGATAGATTTGAAAACGGCGTCTGAAGACGCTCCGCGTCCACACAAGCGTTTTCAGTCATTTTCACAGAGTTGTGCGTCCACACTGAAACAGCTGCAAACGCTGACGTTCCAGTGCTGCGCATGAAGCGCAAGAAGATTCGGCCTGCCTCATTTCTGTCTGCCGCTTATTTACTTTCCTGCTCTTTGAAACGTCGCAGGAAAAGCAGCGACTTTTTCAAATGGACTAACAATGAAGTGGAGTCGTTGCTGCGAGTAACGCAAAAGTACAAAGTTGCAAAAGCGAGTGAGAATTAAAGAATGTGAAGAAAAGCTCTCTGGAGCGCGTGCAGACGCACGATCTGATATCCTCGTGCTGGTGTTGTTCCCACATCATCATACTAAATGTTGTTCCAGGATCAACATTGCAAGTGTCCAATCAGAATGTTGTGACGTCATACTTTTGCGACTTCGGGAAAAACCGCCTCTGTCCGCCAATCAACGGACCCTGACCCTGACCCTTTAATAAACAGTAA
>NW_005187506.1:76109-78403 GCF_000239375.1 Pundamilia nyererei | reverse complement strand
GCAGGACCCTCAAGCTCCCAGGCATCAAACATCACAGTTCAGTCATGCGAGCTCTGAAACAGGAGTGGTGCTCCCAGTCCTTTATGCATTCCGGAGGAATTTACAAACTGATCACCACACATCACGCACCTCGCTAGGAAACCTAACAGAACAGCGGGTATGCTGTTTTGTGCCCTTGGCATTATCAGCACCTGCAAAGGGAGTCGTCTTCTCCAACTGCTGAGCCTGAAATAAGTTCATCTACTTTTAGAAACGTTCACTGAACAGTCTATTACAGTGTCACAACCAAGCATATGCATAAGCACTTAAATACTTCAAATGAGAATAATGGAAATTTTCTATTACACTACCCAGAAAGTGTAGTAATATCTACTACTGAGAAACACATGTAAAGAGTTCAAAACTGACACCTTTTTCTGTCTTTTTAAAAATGTAATCTAAATGTAATGTAAAACTTTTTTTTTTAATGTAATAAAATATTAATTTTTTTCTCCCTCAGAGTGCAGACACGCCTGCTGTCAGCTATCTGCGATCAGTTTCTGTGCTCCATCTGTCTGGATGTGTTCACTGATCCAGTCTCTACACCATGTGGACACAACGTCTGCAAAAACTGCATCACTCAGCACTGGGACATGAGTCAGAGGTGTCAGTGTCCCATGAGTAAAGAGACTTTCTGCACTAGACCTCAGTTAAGGGTCAACACATTAATCTCTGAGATGGTTGCTCAGTTCAGACGTGAAGCTCAGCAGAAAGCCAGCAGCAGCAGCTCAGAGCAACAAGCTGCCAAACCAGGAGAAGACCCTGTGACGTCTGCACTGGACCCAGACTGAAGGCGCCGAAGTCCTGCCTGGTGTGTCAGACCTGGGTTAGGGTTAGACCGACCAGACACGTGTCTGTGTGCTCTGCTCTGTTTTAGACCACAAGAACCATGAGTTTGTTCCTCTGAGAGAAGAATATGAAGGAAAGAAGGCAGAGCTGGAGAAGACAGAGGCTGAGATTCAGCAGATGATCCAGAAGAGATGACTGAAGATTATGGAGATCAAATAGTCGGTGAAGATGAGTAAAGATGCTGCAGACAGACAGAAAGCAGAAGGTGTTCAGGTCCTCAGGGCTCTGAAGGAGTCTGAGAGACGCCTGAAGGAGCTCATGAAGGAGATCGAAGACAAACAGGAAACTACAGAGAAACAGGCTGAAGGTCTCATCAAAGATCTGGAACAGGAAATCTCTGAGCTGATGAAGAGAAGCTCTGAGGTGGAGCAGCTCTCACACTCTGAAGACCACCTCCACCTCCTCCAAAGCTTTTCGTCCCTGAAAGCTGCTCCACCCACCAAGGACTGGACAGAGGTCAGAGTCCGTCCACCATCATATGAGGGGACTGTGGGGAGAGCTGTGGCTCAGCTGGAGGAGACACTCAGGAAACTCATGAAGAAGAAGCTGGTTGAGGCTGCAGAGCTGAAGAGGGTCCAGCAGCATGAGGTGGATGTGACTCTGGATGCTGATACAGCTCATCCTAAACTCATCCTGTCTGATGATGGAAAACAAGTGTATCACAGTAATGTGAAGAAAAATCTTCCAGACAACCCAGAGAGATTTTCTCAGTGTTTAATGTTTAAGGAGAGCAGAGTTTCTCTTCAGGCAGATTTTACTTTGAGGTTCAGGTTAAAGGAAAGACTGACTGGGATCTAGGAGTGGCCACAGAGTCGATCAACAGGAAGGGTCAACTCACAGTGAGTCCTCGACACGGTTTCTGGACTGTGTGGCTGAGAAATGGAATTAAGTATGAAGCCAATGCTAGCCCTGCAGTCCCTCTCTCTCTTCAGCCCGGTCCTGAGAAGGTGGGGGTGTTTGTGAGGAGGGTCTGGTCTCCTTTTGTGATGTAGATCTACTCTTTTACTGGCTGCTCTGCACCTCTGATCATCTGTCAGTCACACTGAGCTGATCAACAGCTGATTTTATTTGATAAACTGATTTTCAGGGATGGGTACCGGTATCCAGTGCCGGTTCTGACATAAACGGTAGTAACCAGACCGAAAAGCAGCGCTCATTTTGGTGCTTTATTTCAGTGCTTTTTTTTCCTGAGCTGTGATACACTTTAGATTCTAGCCAATCGTTTTACGTTTCCGAGGTTAGTAGGCGGGGCCAGGTACGTACGTTCTTTTAGAGCAGAGCTACAGATTAAATGTCCAAGGCGAAGCGGTCAAAGTCTGGCTGTACTTCACAGCAAAAGATGCAAACTCAGCAGCAACAAGTGCTTTAAGCTGATACTGTGATACTGTCAAAGGAGGTAACACCTC
>NW_005187506.1:69925-74838 GCF_000239375.1 Pundamilia nyererei | reverse complement strand
AACATGAGAGGTTTTTGGACCAATTTTGTGTTCCCAATTCTTTAAGCACCGTTTAAGCACCGGCACCGTTTCAAACGTACCGGTTTGGCACCAGTATCGGATAAAACCTAAACGATACCCATCCCTACAGATTTTGCATATTTGCAAAGTTTGCATATTTCATGATCATTAACATGCACATTTGCATGTTAATGATCATGAAAACTGACCTCACGGCCCATGGTTTCAGTTATCATGCAAATGTCTTGTTTATAAGGTTGGAAACCTGCAGTCAGCTGAGACTGAAGAAGTCACTTGATGATGATGATGATGATGATGATGATGATGAAACGCTTCTCCCACTGAAAATGTCAGGTCCAGATGAACAGAATGATATTTTTGGGAGCCTACAGGAAGGTTTACACACCTACAAAGAACAGTTGTAAATAGAGAGCTGTGTGTCTCCTTGGTGTATTGCTCATGCCATTACGTTTTTCTGTTATTCCTAATTTTACATGTTTTCCTGTTGTAATTACTTGAGTTTCAGCAATAAAGCTGCTTTTAAGTTACTTCCCGAGTCCTGTATTTGGAGTTTAACTGAAACCTTGAAAACAGCCCTACAGTTTTATCACTGTTTATTTTAAACTTTTCTGGCTATTGTGTGTAGAGAGAATGACATGCAAACACCACCAAAAACAAAACCACCTTGGTGGAGGTAATTTAAAAACGATCAAGTTAAAAGGTTATTAGTTAAAGAACCTGTGAGGCCCAGGTGGACAATAGCTAGAGTGAACAAGGCTCAGCGTCAGGCTTTAAAATGAATCAAAACTCTGTTTGGGGTTTCTGGCTTTGTTGTTGAAGTGAACAGACTTGCTCAAGATCACTTTCCAGTTCGATTCAACTCAATTGAATTTTATTCATACAGCGCCAAATCACAACACCAGTCGCCTCAAGAAGCTTTATATTGTAAGGTAGACCCTAAAATAATACATACAGAAAGTATGTGTTATTCAATCATATGACTCCCTATGAGTACTTTGGCAACAGTGGTAAGGAAGAACTCCCTTTTAACAGGAAGAAACCTCTGGCAGAACCAGGCTCAGGGAGGGGTGGGGCCATCTGCTGTGATTGGTTGGAAGCCAATGAAGGGAAGCCAAAACAGGAGAAATCTGCTCTCTTTCTAGTCCCTGTCAGGACTCTTGCTGCAGCATTTTGGATCAGCTGAAGGCTTTTCAGGGAGTTTTTTGGACTTCCTGATAATAATGAATTACAGTCGTCCAGCCTGGAAGTAATAAATGCATGAACTAGTTTTTCAGCGTCACTCTGAGACAGGATATTTCTAACTTTAGAGATGTTGCGCAAATGGAAGAACGCAGTCTTACATATTTGTTTAATATGTGCATTGAAGGACATGTCCTGGTCAAAAATGACTCCAAGGTTCCTCACAGTGTTACTGGAGGCCAAGGTAATGCCATCCAGAGTAAGAATCTGCTTAGATACCATATTTCTAAGCTTTTCAGGGCCGAGTACAATAACCTCAGTTTGATCTGAATTAAGCAGCAGAAAGTTAGCGGCCATCCAGGTCTTTATGTCTTTAAGACATTCCTGCAGTTTAACTCATTGGTGTGTGTTATCTGGCTTCAAAGCTTTTCAGTTGGACTTTGTCACTGTTTAGTTCCCATGTATGTTTCCTGTTTTATTGTGTTAGTCATCTGTCTGTATGTGTTATGTTTAGTTCTACTTCCTGTGTCATTAGTCAGCTGTGTTCCCACCTGTTTCCATTCATCATCATTATCCAGTCTATTAACCTGTTAGCAGTCGGACGTACCGCCCACGGTACATTGGATGGTTTAGGGGACTAATTGGACTGCTAAGGGGTTAAACCCTCAGTTTCCCACAGTTCCTTGGCTCGTCATCATCGACTTCTCGTGTGTGTTTTCAGTCTAGCTCTGTCATTGGGGCAGCTAGTATCCAGCTGTCACCTGCTCCTGTGCCTGCTCCCAGGGCAGCTGAGACCTGGTCCACTCCTGCACCCATACCTGTTCCTCGGGTGGCGATAGCTGGTGTCCAGCTAGCTCCTTCGCCTGTCCCTGCTCCTAGGTTGAGAGCGGCCAGGACCCAACACGTCCCTGCACCTGTACCTTCAGGTTCGGCCAGTTCCTCCACCTGTAATGGTTTCAAGGGACGGAAGACCCAGTCCTCAACCTGAGCTCCATCTGCAGCATCCAGTGCTTGCTGCAAGCTACGCGCACCCCCAGCTAGAGCCACCTGAGCCTGCTGTGATCCATGCACAGCCCAGCGTAGGTTTCTGCACCTGCTGGTCCTGCTCTGTCTAAGCCAGAGGTCTGCACCAAGCTGCACCACCAGCAACCTCAACTGGTCTACAGTGGATCGTCGCTGGCACCGCTGCTGGCCTCCCAGATAAGCTGTAGTGATGCTGCTGACCACGTGGCTGCCCTCCTGAACACTTGTTTCAGACTCCGCCCCATTCATCCTTTGTTTTGGTCCTCTCTTTCCATTCCCACACACCGGACCGTGACAATGACAAAGTACAGAGCAACAGAGCACTGGAGGAACCAGTAAGTCAACAGATATAACGAGGCCAGTAATGAATTATAAACAGATCCGAAAAAGGAGAATGACCGATTAAGATAAGAAATTCACCACCTGGGTCACAAGATCAACTCCAAACTCGATACACTTGTGAGAGACATGCTGAGCTTGTCTGACCATGTAGCTGAAGTGGAAACGATTAGGGTGAATAGAGGAATTGTCGGCAGAGGCTATTGAGGCATTAACTACTTGCCTGGAGCAGCATGAAGTTCTACGGTCAAAGCTGACGGACCTGGAGTCCCACTCAAGAGGAAACAACATTTTAAGATTCGGTCTGTAGAGAGAAAGGAAGACAACTCTTTCTTATAATATATTTCAAACCTCCTTAACCGTTAATCGCTTCTGTCCTCAGGCCTTTACTCGAGCTGCAGAAATGTGGCTTTTCTGTGGACATGGCAGTGGGGAACATTGAATAGCGCGCAGCTTCGTCTGCTATTGGGATGAACCGCAGCCTGGGGAAAGGATAGCAGCCCAGAGAGTGAGGGAAATACTACAATAGTTCATTAGAGACCACAACGGAGCTAAAACTTGAGCCACATGGTTGGGAACGAACACTTCAGGTCTCTAATAGCAAAATAATTACATATACCTGGTACTTTAAAACGGCCTCATAGCTCTCCATTTATGCTCCAGCTCACAGTCCATGGTTGATATTCTAAATATATCACAGTCTGTAAAAAAACCTCTCATGTATAACCAGTGCCTCCATCTGTGTCTGCATTTAGTTCATTCTCCTGGTCCGGCCTCCCGGCCATAACACCACCATGGATTTGAGAGAAGCCAATTGAGTCTAATAACAGATTAAATGCCATGTTGAGGCTGTCATTTTTAGCATCTACATGGATGTTAAAATCACCCACAATAATTATTTTATCTGAGCTCAGAACTAAATCAGATAAAAGGTCTGAGAAATCAGACAGAAACTCTGTAAGGCCCAGGTGGACGATAGATGATAACAAGACTGGTTTCTGAGTTTCACAGCTGGGGTGGACGAGGCGAAGCTTCAGCAAACACACAAACTGCTTATGTGCAGTTTGTGTCACAGTGTGTTACTGATAAAGGTCCAGCTGCTTATTTCACTCAGAGATGGGGAAAGGTGTAAGAAAAGATGAACTGCAGATTAAAGATTACATGCAGTGTCATAATTTGTAATGACATACTGCATCTGTTGGTGATGGATTTTGATAAATTCTGTATTTTTGTATTGTGAAACGTCCTGCAAAACGCACAAGTATACTAACGTTGTGTTGTTCAAATGTTGCATGAAAACAGGTTAGTTTGTGTGTGAAATAACAGATCCAAGCTGAATGTGTTCATTACAACCACAATTAGAACTTATACTTGTTTGTATCCTCATGCACTAATATTACTTTTGTGTTATATTAACATAGCAGAAGGTCTTTTTACCCGTGCATGTAAATGAGGGTGGACTCTTTAAGGAGATACTTTTTACTTTCTTACTTTGAGTACATTTCAGAGTAAATTTGCTTTTTCACTTTTAGTTGACTAAAACAGTTGAATCAGTTTTTACTGCAGTGTTTTTTAACACAAGCGTGGCGGGCGTGGTCTGCGGTGCTGGTGCAGGGGAGGCAGATGCACCTGCACGGCATCTGCGATCACGCCTCGCCGACATAAAAGGTCCTGATTGTTGTTGTTGTTGTTGCGGTGCATGTGTCGGTCTGTAGAGCTGCAGCCGAACATGTGAACCGTAAATAAAAGTGAAAATTATGCTGAAAAGCATAAAAAGGTCGTCTGGTCTGTCGTGGCTCATTTACAACAAATCTCAGAATGTGTACTTACAGAATCTCTGTACGTTGCCACCTCAGCTGATACGTTTATAGTATGTCACAGCAGCTGTTCAACTACAAAATGTGTTTCATTTTGCTGTTCACCTTCTGCACGTTGTAGTTCCAGCACAGCGGATACCTGAGGTCACACTACGAGGAGACAGTGTACGCTTGTTTGGATCCCAGCTCGCCGTAGGAAAAGGAGATGGGAGGGACTTTTGAAATATCCTCTGTTTTCTGGACTCGTGTTTGCTTAGTGGCTTCAGTTCAACCGGAGTGCTCATCAGAGGGGATGTGTGTGTGCGTGTGTGTGTGAGGGTGTGTGTGTGCGCGTGTGTGTGTGCGTGCGTGTGTGTGTGTGTGTGTGCGTGTGTGTGCATGCACGCTGTAATAATAGAGCAGCTGATAGAGGTCTGGTGAAATCTTCATCACGTCTCTGCATGTGCAGCAGCTTTAATTTTTCATCTTTGATGTGACACACACCTGTTTTATTTGTGACTTAGCTGTGCGCGTGCGTGTGTGTGTGTGTGTGTG
>NW_005187506.1:60013-69724 GCF_000239375.1 Pundamilia nyererei | reverse complement strand
CGTGCGTGCGTGCGTGTGAGAGAGAGATTGATTAGGACGAGGGAATAGAGGTACCATAAAAACAGATGCGATTGTGGTCGAGCTGTTTTCCTCTCACTCTACTGAATGTATACGCCCTGAATGTGGACGGTCCATCTTTCTTCACGGCACTTGTCCCAGACACGTCCCAAACAAACCTTGTCATTGGTGGGGAATTTAACTGTGTGTTGGACCCCTACCTTCTTTAACTAAGCAGGTCAGGAACAACTCCAGTGCATTTCTTAACACCATTATTGAAAATGCAAATGTGTCTGATGTTTGGAGAACTGCAAACCCCACTGGTAGGGATTGCTCTTTCTTTTCAACCAGGCATAATTCATACAGCTGACTACTGTCTTTTGGATGCCAAATCAACGCCATATGTCACAATATTGTCATCTTGGATCACTTCCCTGCCACATTAATCTTAAACATCCAAAATGCAACTAGACCGCAGCAAACATGGTGGCTTCAGCCTCTATTGTTGGGCGAGAAGGATTTTCATGAATATTTGGAAACGCAGATCTCTGTATTTGATGTAAACTCGGAAACTAAGCCTGCTACACTTTGTATATGAATAAATATGAATATAATGATCTACTCTCAGCAAAAGTCAGTGAAGCTTTTTTGTACACCAAGCAGAAATACTTTGAGCTTGGTGACAAACCATATAAAATACTAACAAGACAACTTGGGAAACAAGAACAATGATGCAGGTGAGGCTTCAACGGACCTCAGAGACATTATCAATAGGTCCAATTCTATCAAATTTATACACGACACAAAATATAGATTGTGACTCTATGAAAAAGTTCTTGGATAGCAGCACTTCTGCAAACCTAGGGGAGGATGAACTCGCACACTTAAACTCACAACAGAACTAACAATAGAAGAAATCAAGAGGGCGACTGCTTCAAGTAAAATCAATGAGGCTGCTGGACCAGATGGCATCGCCAGTGAATTTTAGTGAGGTTTTTGTGCCCATACCTGCATAAAACATTTCCTGAAGCTCTAGTAGATAAAGTCCTCCTCCCACCCTTACAGAGGAGATTATAACTGTCCTTTATAAGAAAGTAGGAATGCTGAGGATGCTGGTTCTTATCGTCCCATCTCCTTGCTGGATGGGAAACTATTTGCAGAATATCCATAATGCAAGACACTGCTTGATTCAGGTTAAAGCTTTTCAAGAGAAAGGTTAAATAAAATACACCCTGAGGTGTCTCCTCTGTGTGAGAAATGCTCCCTAAGCCACATTTCATTTTTTGTCCCAAGGTTAAAAAAGTGCTCCAGTTCTTCATGTGCAGTTGAGCCCTGATCCACTAACAGTTATTCTGGGCATCTTTGATGATACTGTGGGAATAGACCGTGCAAAGCGACGTGTTATAGCTTACTGTATTATTATTGCAAAGAAACTTCTCACTCACTGGAAGAAGAGAGATGCATCCCCCTTACAGCTCTGGCTTAATGAGCTGGCAAGTACATTAAGTCTGGATCTACGATATACTCTTTGTGACAGACCGTCCCTACATGTCTGCAGCTCTAACCAGCAGTTATAGTTTTTTGGCTTCTTATTCTGACAAACGAGCTGCACAGCTGGGACTGTGGGTGTGTGGGAGGGTATGGTACCATATTATGTAATGTTTTGTTATGTGATGTTAATGTAAAAAACAGAGCGACTATCTGATACTGTAATTTCCATGGTCATACAAACATGTGAACTGCTCAATAAATATATGTTGGAAAAAACAACAGATGAAGCAGAAAAGATCTGGAATGACTTTCCCAAACATTTAGGCGATTCCTTTCTTCAGGTTTTCATCCTATCTCCAGCCACCGCTTGTGTCCACGATCTCCTTCTTTCGGTCACTACCCACAGCTCGCGACCGTAGGTGAGGGTAGGGACCTGAGAGCTTCGCTTTTACACTCAGCTCCCTCTTCACCACGACGGACCGGTGCAGCGTCCGCATCACTGCAGCTGCAGCACCAGTCCGTCTGTCGATCTCCCACTCCCTTCTCCCGTCACTCGTGAAAAAGATCCCTGAGATACTTAAACTCCTCCAATTGGGGAAGGAACTCGTCCCTGACCCAGAGTGGGCACTCCACTCTTTTCCAGCTCAGGACCATGGCCTCAGATTTGGAGGTGCTGATTCTCAATCCCACCGCTTCACACTCGGCTGCGAACCGTTCCAGCATCACCTCACGAAGCCAAAAGAACCACATCATCTGCAAAAAGCAGAGATGAGATTCACCACCCTGGTGAAAGCTGATGCTAAGTGGTGGAATTGAATTGAACTGCCGGCTCTGCAGACCGAGCTCTTGCAACGGTTGTATGAGGATCAAATGGCCCGTAGCAATGGGCCAAACACCCCATACTGCCAGAGCGCCTCCCACAGGACACTCAGAGGGATGCGGTCGAATGCCTTCTCCAAGTCCACAGAACACATGTAGACTGCTTGGGCAAACTCCTCGAGAGGTTAAAGAGCTGATCCAGCGTTCTACGACCGCGACGAAAACCGCATTGTTCCTTCGGTATCCGAGGTTTGGCTAAAAGACAAACTCGTCTTTCCAGCACCCTGGCACAGACTCTCCCGGTCAGTCTTTTTGGTGCCTTGTAAATAAAACTGTATTTTAGTAAAGCTCATGATCTTTATTCTGAGAGATTTCTGCCTCAGCTGTAGTTTAAGGTTCAGACCTGTCGGTCACGTTCACGGCTTCTTCATTCGTGGGACACTGTTGTCTTCTCTGCTTTCACACAGGAAGCTCAGTGTCTCCTCAGACAGTTGCTTTCTTCACCAGAGAACTTATCGAGCTGATTGTGCTCGCAGATCCTTCAGATCTGGAACCGTCAGATCATCGAGTCAGAAACTTCTGCCCTCCAGTCGTGGCCAAACTCGGACGAACACAGACGTCTCAGGTGAGTCTGACGGCTCACAGGTAACAGGTCTCTGTGTGATGAACAATCAGAGACGTTCATGTGAAGGTGAACACAGGCTCAGGAAACTCTCAGACAGCAGCTCAGGTTACAGGTGTGTGTGTGTGCGTGTAAACAGTCATCAGCGTGTGCTGTGTGATGAGATGTGTGATGACAGGAAGGGCGTGTGTCGCTGACGCCTTTCATCTGGAAGTGCAGGATTTAGGAAGAGGAAACTGCAAACACTCATTTCTGTCTTTGATGTTTCTCAGCCAGAGAGAAAGAAGAGACGGCGGCGAGCAGATTTAACCTGCGTCACCTGAGTGAATCCCCCCCCAAAAAAGAGAAAGATGATAAATTCAACATTTTCCACACAGGAAGTGTGCGACGTTCGGTTTCACCTTAATCTGACCTCAGAGCTGCGAGTTAATCGGCTCAAGGTGAAGCTAGACGCAGCTCGCTGGTTTTCTACAGTTTCTCTTACCTGATGACCCTGTACACACCTGTAGGGGGCGGGGCTTCAGTAGGCAGAAGCAGGTAAAGCATCAGCTTTTCATCGTGCACTCAGTGTTCCTGTGAAGCTCGAGGAGGAAGGAGCGCAGCTGCACCTGAAGGTGAGATGAAGACACGACTAATCACATCATGCATTCACACACACACACACACACACACACACACACACACACACACACACACACACACACACACACACTGTGCAGTTTAAATGATGCTGTTTGTAATGTGTGCAGCTGTAGTCTCCACTGTTTTGTTTTTAATTGTCTTTCACTTTTTATTTTTTGGAAGAAATCTCAGTTTTAAGAGGAAAGTTCTCACATTTCCTCCCAGAAAGGGTGTCAGAGTGTTACTGGAAACCAGTGAGTGTGTGTGTGAGCTGATCTGGTGCTGCGTTCACTGACTGGGACTAAACGTAGGCGCAGCGGTTCTTCGTGTTGCTGTCAGAATAAAAACTAAAACTAAAGATGAATGTAAAAAATATTTTGTACAACATGTAGACTAAAAAAAACCTTGAAGTTAATTTACGGAGAAAACCTGTTTTTCATCACTTTGTTCACGTACGCAGACTCTTCGTGAAGGTTTTGGTGCTTTTGTTCCCCTGGATGCAGAGTTTAAACCTGCTCTGAACTTTTAAAGATGCCCAGTTTAACTGTGGCATTAATTCAAACTACAAAGAAAATCTTAAACAGGTAAACTTGCTCTGGAAACTATTTTAAACATAACAAGTAGCTGTCTCCGTGCTGGAGTTCAGCTCTGGATTAGACCGGCTCCGTCGGGCGTGGTCTCCAGACTTTGATTATTTTAGATCCAAAGCAGGCTTTGAAAAACCAAACCAAGCAAAAAGCAAGAAGAATTATTTTTTAAGTAAGACTGAAAAACCTTCCTGAGTTTACCTGAAGTTCAATGATTCTGATCCATCAGATCGTCTCATGTGTTTAACACCTCATTTCAGGACAAAAATTACACAAAGAACAAAGCTGCTGTTGCTCCAGATGTGCAGTCATACAAATACCTTATACTCAGGCTTTGATCATCAGCTCAAGTTCAACGTGACCATGAAGTCCATCATAAAACAAGGTCAACACACAACAGATTTGTGTTAGATTTAGATGTTCTTCCCACAGAGCAGAACACAGATTTGAGTATCTGAGTATCTCCAGGTTCATGATTTAGTCTAAAAGTTATGAATGAGCACATCTGAAAGATCGATAAACTGCACACGTGGTGTTTTTATGTCCAAACTCCTCCTCATATCATATCTAATTTAATCCTGATGATCCAGAACGTCAGAAATATTTTTCCTTTCAGCCTCTGAGATCTGAGAAGTCCTCAGAAATCAGAACATGTGATTTTCATCCTTTTTTTCCCAAGACTTCCTATGTATTGTTCAAAATATCAGGTTCAAATTTCTCATTATTAATTTTGACCAATCACAGTTCGACCCACACAGGTGAGTCAAAGAGGCCACACCCCTAATAATGCAAATTTTAAGCCATATTCCAGGTATGTTAGAAAACCATTCTTCCCCATACACTTGTATTATTTTCCTTTGACTCGTGATATTAACTCCAGATGAATCGTTAAAGTCGTCTCCAGGATATAAAACGGTGTCATTAGCATATAGTGAACTCTTCCTCTTATTTTTATTCTGTAACAAAAGTTTAATACGGCATGAAATTATCCATCAAGACCAAAACGGTTTTTGTTTCAGGCTGCAAACATGTTTGTTTCTGCTATAACGTTGGACATTTTAAAATGCAAGTCTATGGGGATTGACTCACTGCTGGACCCTCTGCTGGATGGTAGAGGAACTGCAGTGTCAGTCAGCAGGAAGATAACTCACCTGTTGGAAGATTCAGGATTAAAGCTGAATTTGTCTTTATGCGTCTCCCCAGATCTCTGCGTGCTGGTGATCGACTGTCTTTGAGGTGGTCTTTGAAGACTGTTGTTGATCCAGCTGGGAGTTCGGATCAGGTACTGCTCAGCCAGGTTGCACGATGAGCTCTGCCTTCTCTCCTTCGTTCATCGAACAACGATCTTCGAACCTGAGCTTCGGCGTGTCTCCGCCTGCTGGACTCTCTGAGGATCACAGCATCTCGCAGCACTCAGACTCTCTCTCCAACTCCGTCCCCTTCCTCCTCTACCCGTCCAGCATGGACCCCACCGGCCTTGGCCTCTACAGAGGTCCTCTGAGGGGCCCTGGCCCTGGGATCCTGCCCTATCTGACCCCCTTTCACCACCACGGACACTTCAGCGTCTACGAGTGTCCATTTGAGCCGGCATTCATCCAGAAACGAAATGAGCGGGAGCGTCAGAGGGTGAAGTGTGTCAACCAGGGTTACGCCAAGCTGAGAGACCACCTGCCAGGTCAGAGTGCCGACAAGCGCCTAAGCAAGGTGGAGACGCTGCGGGCCGCCATCAGGTACATCAAATATCTGCAGGGCCTAGTGGAGCTGGAGGACACCAGGCACAGTGGAGGGGTATCGCCCAGCACCTCGTCTCTGGGCCTAGACTGCAGCGCTGAGACGGAGACCTTCACCTGCTAAACAACCACCATAAGGTCACACTGAAGTACTCTTTCCACTGCCGGGTTCAGACTGCAGGACGCTTCTCGCATCAGCTGATTGAAGAGACAGATTACATGCCGCTGTTCTTCACCTGTGTGACGACATCAAGAAGGAGGAGCCAGGAGGAGAGTGGGAGTCACACAGCGTTACAGAGGCCTCCATCAGTCAGGTGGATGCCGTGCAGTCTGAACCGGGCATCAGAGCTCGAGTTTATCAACAACCCTTTTGTTTGAAGGTGCAGCAGAAGCAGGAACGTGGTCACCACAATCCGTCCATCACCACCAGAACACGAGGAGCACGATTAGTTTCTCCCTTGAGTATCCCGCACACGTTATCCACATCGTTACCAAAACGGAGTCTGGCATCCATCCGTGTTCTGAACGAAGGCAGCAGGAAGTCTTCTTTGTGAAGATGTTCATCCACTGAACGCCTTATGGTCATGAGCGTTGTTGACCCGCCCCATCGTCACGTGACTTGTTAAGGGTCACATGGGTCCCAGTTTGAGCATGGAGGGAAAGGATTTGAGCCGGCATCATTTCACTGTATTGTGGATGGGTGAGAACTTTATGGTAACAGAGATGTGGATGCAGATGACCTTGGAAACATCATGCACTGTTTAATCAGAGTTTAAAACAACTTCATTTTTCTGACGTGGATAAAAAGCAAAGTGTAGATTTACAGGAGGAACATCGTAACAAAGTATAAGTACTACATTACAGTACTTCAAGGTGCAGCAGGAATACAATTTTCAGGTATCTCTACTTTGAATATTTATTTTTCTGACAACTTTTTACTTTTACTCCCCACGTTTTAGCAGAAATATCTGAACTTTTTATTGGTTAATCTGTCAAACAGGCTTGTTACGTTCAGTTAAAGACATCTGGAGGAAGTTTATTCTTCCAGATTCTTCCAGATTCCGAAACAATAGCGCTTAAAGACAACCCTTTTGGTGTATCGTATATGCATCAATTATATTGCTAAACTCAGAAGTTAAAGTGGGCCAGAATGATCCACAAGAGTGTTTATGGTGCAGACTTCAACTACTACAGAAGAGCAGCGAGCATAAAGGCAGTAATGTTTTTCAAGTGTCTGGTAATTTCACATGCAGCATTTCTAAGAGTTCAGCAAACACACAAACTCTTTGTGTGCAGCTTGTCACACAGTGAGTCTGCTAGCTAAAGGTCCAGACGCTGTATTTCCCATCATGAGAGAGAAGTTCACTCACAAATGAAGAAAAATGTAAGAAAGAGGAAAGGAGAAGAAGAGCGGTTAGATCAGGGGTGGGGAACTCCGGGTCTCGAGGGCCGGTGTCCTGCAGGTTTTAGATGTGTCCTTGATCCAACACAGCTGATTTAAATGGTTAAATGACCTCCTCAACATGTCTCGAAGTTCTCCAGAGGCCTGGGAATGAACTCATCAATTGTTTCACGTGTGTTGACCCAGGGTGAGATCTAAAACCTGCAGGTTCCCCAGCCCTGGGTTAGATAGAAGTAAGGACGGGTGCAGAGCAGCTGTGAGGTTCATGGTCAGTCACAGATAGCACCCTCCGTCTCCGTCCCATCCAACACAGCGTAGTGAGGTATTGCCGACTTAGCCTCTATGCACTGTATCAGTGGTGGTAGCTCCTACATAGCAGAGGCATATGTTTGCTCATTATGAAGAGGTAATTCCTCCATCGCTTAGGTATGCTTTGCCTACGTTCTACCGCTCTCTGCACGACCCACACAGAGAGGGGTTTGGTAGTGCTGATGTAGCATGCTTGTTGGCAAGAGATTAGGACAACGTCGTTTACCTCTGCTTCTCCAACGCTTTTTCTCGCTCTGTGACGCACACGGGAAGCTCTGAGTAGCTTGGAGATCATTTGAGGCGAGTAGTGTAACTGGATAGCGACTGGCAACTCTTCTGTTTTTTTTGATACCTCCAGGTTTAAGATGGACTCATGGCATGCACAATGCGAGATAGGATTGGTTAGCATGGGGGAGGTTCCAGCTAGGCACCCAAGCATACCTTAAAATATACATGATTCAAACCTGGCTTGGGAGTTGTTTCTTGCAATATGAGCGAGAAACAACTGCAGACTGGCTTAGATGTTGCCTCGATTAACAAGGTCTGCCTGAGGCTATTGTTAAGCTTTGGTCAAGACATTTCAATAGGAAAACTATACTCCTGCTATCTGATGCATCGCTAGTCAAAGAGGAAACCTCCAATGAAGCGCTGATAATCAACGTCGCACTGACATTTTGTCGATGAGAGCTCCATTAACACTACTGGTTCCCTCTGTGTGTGCTACCGGGAGAGAGGTGTAGGCAAAGCGGCTCTAAGCAACATAGTAATCAAACACAAGCTACATAGTGTGTAACACCTGTGTCTGCCGTCATATACATCAGCAAAACGTCACTGTGCTGGGGTGTGAGGTGACATCGAGGGCAGCACATACTGACTAGCTGAAGTGCACGTGTGCAAGGTTGGAGTCAGCTGTGACGGCTCATCAGCTCACATGTTGTTGACCTGAGTCATGTAAATCACAACAGCGGTCTCCACAAGCTCCTTTATATCGTAAGGTAAAGACCCTAATACAGAGAAAGCCCAACAATCGCATGACCACCTATGACCAAGCACTTGGCGAAAGTGGGAAGGGAAAACGTCCCTTTGAACAGGAAGAAAAGTCCAGCAAGTCCATGAAGAGCAGCAGCAGCAGGTCAGCTGATCACAGCCTGAACAGAAATCCTGGTCCCCTTTTACCCACGCTGAGCCGCTACACCTGACCTTCCCCACCTGATCAATCCCAGTTGAACCCTTGACTGTACCTGTGTTCAGCTGTGGTGGCAGGGAAACACAAACAGGCCGAGTTTTAAAGTCTTTCTTCTTCGCTGTTTGTGTTCCACGTAACGAAGGTTCAAGCTGAGCGTCATTAGAATTAGAGCTGAAGTAAACTTTGTACTCTTGCGTAAGAATGTTGTTTTCAGAGCCTGTACTTCTTCCACTTTAGTTTAGTAGAGAACATGAACCATAGCATTTCTTCTTCTCTGTAGTGACAAACGTGTGGACTACTGCCACCTCTGGTTAAAGGAAGAATCTGTGGCATTTAAAAAAGCATCATCTGAACGGTTTACCATCCAGCCTTCTTCCTCTGAACCAGTTCAGGATGTTGTGGCCTGCCTGTCCCAGCTTCTCATATTGTGAATAAAGAAAGTCCAAGAATGTGTCAAAACATGGTAATGACTGATTACTGGTTAACTCTGACAATGCCGCCTAGGCTTAGATGAACCTAGGAACTGATTTTATTTGAATAATTTAGGTTACATAGGGGAGAGCAGTGTTACAGCCGGGGACAGGACGTAACAGATAATTACTTATAAAATATGTCTGTGAAGGTTCTCAGTCATCCAGGTCATCGTAGTCAAAGGAGCTTGCAAAGAAAAGCGTCTGGAGTTCTTTAAGTTACTTGAAGACGTTTCACCTCTCATCCGAGAAGCTTCTTCAGTTCTAAGGTCAAATGGTGAAGAGTCCTCAGGAGGGTTTTCTCCGAGCACGACATCCTGGCACATTTCAGACCCAGCAACACGCTCGGACAGAAACTGGTTCACCCGAAAGACAAAACGCCAAAACACAAACTTAACAATGTGGTGTTTGCTGTACAGTGCAGCGAGGAATGCCCAGACCTCTACATTGGAGAGACCAAACAGCCACTTCACAAGC
>NW_005187506.1:57236-59255 GCF_000239375.1 Pundamilia nyererei | reverse complement strand
GGTCATAGTGTGTTAAAAGCCAGGGCATAGAAATGTGTCTTTAGTAAAGATTTAAATTGCTCAAGTGTTTGTGCAGATCTAATATTTAAGGGGAGACTATTCCAAAGTCTGGGACCTGCCACAGAGAAGGATCTATCACCACGGGATTTGAGGTTAGTCCGTGGGATGGACAACATTAGTAAAAGCCCATAAAACAGAGCAAAGGTACTAAAGTTACCTCTACTAGTAGAGATAATAAAACACAAGATCTAAAAATGGCAAGTTAACGTTATTCCAAAAACAAGTGGTTAGTTACCCTGAATCCAAGATTCATTGAAGGCTGAGATTCAGCGACTGTTTGGGAGCAGCGAGTCCTCAGCTGAGCAGCAGTGCTTCCCTGATCATAGCAGCTCTCTCCTGATGACGCTTCCAGGTCTGCTCTGTCAGTGGCTCTAATGGCACAATGGTGGCAGTACTCTGAAGGACACAGGCGTGTACAGTCACTGCCCGACATCACGCCAAAGGAAGACATACGGGGCCGGCTTAATCTTAGTACCCTGACATCGCCAACTCGAGTTTGTCTACTCCAGTGCTCTCTTCTCTCGAGGTCTCCAAATCTCCTTAATTATTACATCTGGTGCACCACATCATGGCTGCTGACTGGCCTTCTGCAACCAACCTCCAGATGCAGACTGGGTCTCATGCCTGCTGTTGGGTTACTCAGTTAAGTCAATCAGCCAGTGTTGGGTAGGGAAACAATCTGGCAGAATATTCTCAAACATATAACCAAAGTAAAACTAAACCTTATACATTTGCACAATAAAATCAAACTTTAAAATGAATAAAACAGAATTTGTTAAAACACAATAAGAATAATTAAATATTATTTCATTATTATTAATTAATAATAATTACATTTTTCAATTCAGTGTTATTTATATAGCACTAAATCTCAACAACATTTGCCTCAATGATCAGCAGCACGCTCAGTGCTTTATATTGTAAGGTAAAGACCCAACAATCATATGACCCCCTATGAGCAAGCACTTTGGCGACAGTGGGAAGGAAAAACTCCCTTTTAACAGGAAGAAAACTCCAGCAGAACCAGGCTCAGGGAGCGGCGGGGCCATCTGCTGTGATTGGTTGGGGTGAGAGAAGGAAGACAGGATAAAGACATGCAACCATACATACTGTCACTACCTGATCCGTACCGGAAACCCGATCGGTACCCCGCATGCGCGAACGGTGTCTACTTTCAGTCGAAGCATTTTACGATAGTTACAGGTCAGAGTATCTGTTAAGACGTTAAGAATAACAAGTATCTCTTAAAATGTTTCCAATAATGAAGCAATTCAATATAATGAAGACAAAAACGAAAAATAAAAAGATAGGTACGGATCAGGACTCGCCGATCCATACCGCGCATGTGCAGGGGTTTTCTTCTTCTTCTGTTCGTTTAATGGCAGTTTACTCCCCAGTGTACGAGGACACCGCCACCTGCTGACTGAACGAATGAACCCTATTGTAAACTGAAGTAGCGTCATTACAAACGCGTGTTTAATTTGATTGATAGTCATGTGTTTATGCTTGTCTGTGTGGAGAGGATTGTTGTCACTGTCAGTTGTCAGTAAACACTTCATCTGGCTGATGAATCTTTACGTGACACATTACTAAGTCAGTATTATTAAGTCTGTAATTCGGCGCCATTCTTCTTATTTTACGGCGCTGTTGTTCAATCGGGGGATGCTCTCTGTTGGGGAGAAAAGCATGAATTTGTTTGTAAACGGATTATCCATTGTTTAAATGTCCGGGCAGTCGAAAAGGAAGCAGAGCTGTGGAGAAATGCTAGGAGCTAACTGGGCGCTAATCTTTTTGGCTGCTGTTACAACCAAATTTCCCCTTGTGGGACAATTAAAGGATTATTCTATTCTATTCTAACCGTGTCATTCAAATATATTGAATGTCGCAATGTTGGCAAAGAGAGGAAGTGACGTAAGATTTGCGCATGTGGGGTACCGATCGGGTTTCCGGTACGGATCG
>NW_005187506.1:55035-56469 GCF_000239375.1 Pundamilia nyererei | reverse complement strand
ACTGATGCTGTGTACTCTGTGTCAGACCAATGTCTCAGTATCACTAATAAATACCTGCGACCTGTCCCTGAGGGTGATTTAAAGGTCAGCCACACAGGCCTACAGACAGATCACGACACCCAGCAACCACACAACTAAGTTTAAATGGTTTCCATTGCCTGCGATTGGTGTGAGGAAGACACCTGGGAGCTGATTGGTCCGTAGACCTGTGTGACATTTTCTAACAGAATCCACCCTGAACACGAATCAGGAAGCTTGTTGTTACCACCACCTGGAGGCTGCCAGTGGTACCGCAGCTGACAGCTGGGCAGGTGTGTGCAGGTGTGAGGAGAATGACAGGAGGCCGTGTGCAATCATTAAATATTGGATTTATTTAGATTGATATTTAGTCTGTGAGACGATCAATGGGCACGAGTCCTTGGCAAACACGCCGTTAGAAAAATAAAATGCTTCTCTCGCTAAAATGACGCCAAACAGTTCAGGCAGCGCTCTTCCTCATTGTCAGTCACAGAAACATCTGGAACATCTGCCACAGCGTCAATCTTTCTGACCACTGAAGCTCTGAAGGGCGGGGCCTCGGCTCTGACGTGTCAGCTGTTTCTGTCCAGTCTGAATTACAAGGAGAGGGAGCAAGAGCGCCTCCGGCTGGACACGCAGGGTTAATACACAGTGATCAGGAAAACTCAGTATTGATTATCAGTGAGTCTGGGGGAGGTTTGCCCATGCGACAGGTGAACTCGCTCACACACAAACACACACAAACTCTTCTTTGGTTTCAGAGTGAAAACACTGGAAACAGCTGGATGCCCAGCTGCTGCAGACGGGGACTTTTTATTGGTTAATCAGAGGCGGGAGCCTTCATCATCCTCACCCTCACAGCTCTGCACATTAACACTGACAGCGTTTCCAGACATGGAGCGTCTGGACCTCTCTTCTTTTGTGGTGCTCATGGGTTTGTGGTAGGAAGCAGGAAGCTGATGATGATTAGGCTCGGAGCTCAGAAACACTGAAGAACCCAGCGGCGTTCTTCCTCACAGTAGAGCTGGACTCTGCCTCGGGCCCGCTGCCAGAAAAACACCCTGAGGAGCATGCCTAATCGCGGCAAGCTGTTCGTACACGCGCCGGCGGTGCTGCGGCTGAAGGCAGTAAGCGATGCTCTCTTCCACCTCCTGGCAGCGCCGCAGGAAGCGGCAGCGATCTCGGGCAAGTTCCTCCCACGGGCCCCGCCGATCCTCCTCCTCCTCATCCCCACAGCTGGCAAAGAATTCCTCCACATCGTCACAGAAACGAACCTGACGGAAAAGAGAGGGAGAAAACGACATCAGCTCGGTAATACAAAGAAAGGTCAAAGGTCATCAGGTCACTGAAACTTCCAGGAACAAATCAGCTTTCAAACGACTCTGTCACTACCCGATCCGTACCGGAAACCCAATC
>NW_005187506.1:44243-53632 GCF_000239375.1 Pundamilia nyererei | reverse complement strand
AGCAAGGAGTTTATTAAACTTCACCGAAACAATCTGCAAATTTCATTAAACTTTAATAAACTATCATCTTGTCTTTATTTTTAGTTAGCACAAACACTTCAAGCTGTAAGCTAATGATAGTTATATAAGAGCAGATGCTGCTGGTGCAATAAGCTGTACGTCCAATGGATGATGATCTGATTAGTCGACTAATCGCAAAAATAATCGGTGACTAGTCGACTATCAAAATAATCGTTTGTGGCAGCTCTAATCTTAACTCTTACTCTGACCCATAACTATCGTAAAACGCGACGACCGGAAGTAGAAACCTTTCACGCATGCGGGGTACGGATCGGGTAGTGACAGACTCGACTGTTTCACTCCCTACATCCTTACATCTGTATTGGGGATAAGTTGAAGCAGCAGGATCGTCGGGTTTGATTAAATCTTTGGGTCCAAATCAAAGTGAGTTTCAGGCTTTTATGATGTTTGAAGGACGTTTGGAGGATCTGACTGAAGCTGAAATCTGATGGGAAACGTTATGACATTAGACGTCCTTCATTAAGACCTGACACAGGATAAGTCGTTCAACCATCATGGCGCTGTGTTTTTGGCTTTCAGGGGCGAAAAGAGCGTCTCTGAGTTCATGGCCCAGATGTGGGCTCACCATCACAGCTGTCCGGACAACCTGCTGGGAACTCTGGGTAAAGGCTGAACTGGGAGTTACTAATAAACTGGCCGTGTTTACAGAGTAAATAAAGCTCCGAGCTAATTACAGCTCACCGATCCAGTTTCTCCTCACGTCTCTCCAGGAAGCAAACAAACCCACAGGAGGCGGAGCTTCCTGCTGTCTGACTCATGTTTACTGTCAAACACTCCTCAGCTGCAGTTCCTCTGACGGCCAGCAGAGGCTCCAGCAGTGAGTCGGTGCCACAGACTCCCATGTTCAAATCAGCATGTTTACCCCAAAGTCGGTGACAGCAGTCAACTCAGTGTGCTTTACCTGGAAGGTAAATACCCACAAGAACACGCAAAGCCCAAGTATCAGACAACTGCCTCGGTGCAAGCACTCTGCAACAGTGGGAAGGAAAAACTCCCTTTTAACAGGAAGAAACATTCAGCAGAGCCACACAATGAATAACTTTTTAAAAATAGTTTTTAAATCCTAAGTTAAGAGATTTATTAAATATTTTAGATTAAATAATTAAATATGTGACGTGTTAACCTGAGAATAAACACTGAAAGTCAGCAGGTTGAACAGCATCTGCTGTAATGAACATGGAAAAGCTACAGGTGTGTCGAGAGATCAGTATGCAGCGTGAAGATTTGATTTCTTCTGCTGGAAACTTTCAGCTCACTTTGAATAAACTTTATTTTCCACACCTTCTCTGTCTCACCTGTTCATGAGCTCCTGACGCAGAGCGAGCCGCAGTAACCTGAACCAAGAACAGACTGAAGCTTCACTTTCACTCTGACTGTTCCCAAAACCCCACAGGGCAGGTGTGTTCAGGTGTGACTAACAAAGACCCTTTGACTGTCCTCAGGTGAGCCTCACCTGTACCTTAATCAGTGTTTTAACCACCTGACCCGCCCCAGCAGCACTGTCTCCCAACGCACCTTTTTCGTGGAGCTGCAGTTCCGGGCGGAGGCGTCACAGAAACCGCTGTCCATCCGGTCCTCTGCCTCCTCCTTCCTGTACTCGGGTGGAGACTCTTGGCGGAGGCGGCGGTAGGCGGAGTTCTTCCTGGCCCTCGCCGTGGCAGACTCACGGGTCCTGATGGGAGCCTGGAAGTTGAGTGGGTTGAAGGGGTCTGAGGAGGAGCTGAAGGAGTTCCACAGGCGGAGGCTCTCCTCATCAGCCTCGCTCGCAGACGGCGAGTCGTCCCATGTGTCAGGGCTCGAGGGAGGAGAGGAGGAGGGGGAAGACTGAGCAGAGGATGGTGGCGTGGAGACAGGGATGGCACGAGGTGCAGTGACACCCGTGTGTAGGCGGGCAGTGAAGTTTCGGGGGTCATAGGGGTCCTTGCTGTGGCACAGAGAGCGCCACAAACGCTCCACCTCTGATTCCGCCTCACTGTCATCATCCTCATCATCATCATTAGTGTCATCAGACATCTCAGAGGAGCCCTCGCTGTCAAAGCCATCATCATCATCATCATCATCATCATCATCAGAGGATGACTCCTCTGATTGGCTGTCCTCATCCTCGCTGCAAGGGCCACCCATGATGAAGTTGATAGTTTTGTTCTGGCACTGAGGGACGGCGAGCACCACCTCCTCCATCCCCTCAGTCTCCTGTGGTGGCGACGGCTCTGCTCTGGCGGACGTCACGCCGGACAGGTGCTCCTCCTCCAGGCTGGAGTACCCATGGTCCTGCTCGGGGGTCACAGGTAAGGCTGCGGCGATGGTGGCTCCTGAGCAGTTCTGTGGATCTCTGATGCTGAGCTGGCGGTCTGCCACAGCGTTCTGGACTGTGGGGGGGCTTCCATTGTTCACCAGCTGCTCTTTGTGGTCGCTGGCTCCAGCATTTTCTCCCAGCATCCCGCGGGACAGCTGCTCCCTCTCCGAGCACTCCTTGCCCCCCCAGAAGCTGTCCCACCATGGCCTGCTGGACCAGCTCTGCCCTCCCGGGGGTTTTACTTCCTGAGAACTGAGTAGCATGTGGCCCAGAACAGCCCGGAACGAAGACAGGTATCTGAATTGGGTCTGCTGGCAGAGGCTCAGGTTCACCTCTGCCCCATTCTGGAGCCCGATTTCCCGTAGCGAGTCCGCGGAGAGCCATGGCAGAGCCCCCACGCCTCGGGGCTCACACTGCAGGTAGGACAGGTGAGGAGGCCCGAGCTGCACGTCCTCCAGCGGGCTAAGAAATTCGCTCTCCTCGGTAACCAAGCTGCTTTTCAGAGTTCGGTTCCGGATTTTCTCCACCAGTGCCATCGCGGGCCTGGACAGCAGGCCGATCCACGAACTTTCCTGGCTGTCCAGTCCGGGCATGGAGGAGGAAGATGAGGGGGGGCGCCTCCCGCCCATTAAACGTCCTTCTTCGCTCATATTTCTGAACATGTCCTCAGTTTAATGTGCGAACAACTTCAATACGAACAGGCTGTTAGCACGTTAGCTGCTAATCCAACAGCTCATCGCGCCTACTCCGCACACCACACACACCGGCTACAGCTGCGGGAGGATCCGAGGGCCGAGAGCCCGGCGCGGGCCGTGGTGCTCTGCTGACAGTGGTGCTTCTTTCTTGTGGAGAACTCTGTGCGGACGGAGGTGGAGAAACCCAAGTGCTGAGACACGAAGAGTACCGGGTGTGGAGACCAGCAACGGGCCATTCTGTCTGCGGCGGGGCTCCAGTTAGCTTAGCACGTTAGCTCAGCGCTAGCAGCTAGTTAGCCTGACGGTTAGTTCCCCGGAGGCGGAGACGGATTCAAATACTCGAACCAAAGCAGCACTTCACCGGGTTATAATCAGTCTGCGGTGCTCTCCGGACTCCTCTTGGCGTTAATACTGGTGCGGTCTCCGAATACAGAGCAGTTTCCACGGCCGCTTCGCTCCGTCCGTCCGTCCGCTGAGAGATTTCATCAGACAGCCCGGGGACCGTCGCCTATGACGCGAATCTCTATTTCCGGGAGGCCGCGGGCAGGGAGTGCAGGAGGAGGTGCTGTTCGCTCCTGCGTCTCCGTTACATAAACGAAACTTGGGCTCGAGTGTGCCACGTGTTTATCAGCGTGAAGCTCCCACGGTCAATTTATAGAAGCGGCTCAGACACTGGAGATGGTGAAAGGACCCAGTATGGATAGTAGCCCATAGTAACCGATGCCCATATTGGTATCAAATCGACACTTTGTTTCTATCCCCCGAGTTCAGTATGTAGCGCACTGAGTGTTTTAAATGAACAAATGCGGCAAACATGCTGTGAAACATGTCTGAACCTTTCTGTGGTGCCTGTTTTATTTACAGCCACATTAGACAGGCACGTTCACATTCAGCTCTCCAAAATAAAAGATGAAAGCTGTGTTTTATTGTGCCAACTGTGGAAAGTAAAAGTCAGTCATCATCTAAGGAACATTTCAAAACTCAGACTAATGGTGAAAAGGCTGAATTGGAGATGATTATGCATGCTTCTATTTCTTCCCGTCTTTTTACGTGTCTTAACCGATTAGCTTTAGATCATCTTCAGACTGTGCAGCGTGACTCTTAACAGGCAACAACAGAAGATCTCATATCACTATGCAACCTGCATGTGGCCAATAAAGCCTTTCATTCATGTGTTCAGAATTTGCCGATAGATGATGGTTCATCTCATGAATCAGGACACACTGCTCCCCATTCTATTCAGTTTTATTCATATAACGTTAAATCACAGCAGTCAACCAAAGGCACTTTATATTGTAAGATAAAAACCCTACAATAATCAGACGAACGCCTACGAGCCTACGACTTGGCGACAGTAGGAAGGAAAAATGTGATTTTTCCAAGCAGAAAACCTCCAGCAGAACCAGGCTCAGGGACATGTGGCTGCGGGGACAAAGAGACACACGGCTCTCTCACATAAGCTGAAAGTATCAGTATTGGTATCGCACTGGCTCTGCATTTACTTGATATCAGATCGATACCAAAAGGCTGACACTGGGATCAGGTGTCAAGTCCAGGATCAGAAATCATTGATCAAAATCTGACAGTAAACTAAACTCCATAAATACTGTATGCAGGTGTGTGTGTGTGTGTAAGCTAGGTGCTGGATGATGCTGTGGAGGATCACCTGCTTTTGTGTGAGGACGCGGCAAGGGTCAAAGGTCCTGCTGTCCCGTCAGCGTCACAGGAAACAGATCAGGATTAATGTAAAAACCAAAGACATCCAAACTGTGCCTACAACTGGATCTGTCAAATCTGCAGTTTCACAATAATTACAGAAACAGATAAAAAGTGAACCAAAACGAGCCAGCCTGCAGTAAAAAAGTTTAGTGTTCTGATACCAAGTAAATACAGGACCAGTACTGCTGACACAGACACCCTTTAAAGGCAGCTGATGTAGGGGAGACCAGTGTGTCCTGCCTTCTCACACATTTCAGCTTTTATTTTGAAGAGCTACTTGTAAATGTGCCCGTGTCTACAGCGGTCGGCTCAGCTCCGTAGTTTAAATGTGGCTATGAATAAACCTGGCACCACAGAAAGGTTCAGAGAGGTTTCTGGGATATTTATTTGTTAGAAATTATTTAACAGTTCACAGGATAGACCCAGTATCGGTCCAGTCACACTAGTATCGATCTGATACCAATATCAACATTGGGATTGAGATGCTTGATATCTGATCCACACATTACTTGTAAAAATAAACCCAGTCACACCCATTCTCACAAGCACTTTCTCTATACGTAGTGCTTTCTAACTACATCCACACACATTCACACTCCGATGGACGCATCGGAGAGCAGCTTGGGGTTAGTATCTTGCCCAAGGATACTTGACATGCAGACTGGAGGAGCCAGGGATCGAACCTCCAACCTTGCGATCAGCAGGTGACCTGCTCTACCTCCTGAGCTACAGCCACCCGCAAATATAAAATATTATTAAAAACTGTAGTAACAAAGACGTCCGTGGGGTGTTTTCTGTGCTGCCACTGCAGGAGTACCTGCCCGAGAGCCGACAGCCAATCAGCAGACCTGAGTGGTTCACCTGGACTCTATTGTTTTCTATTCTACATTTTAAAGAGATTTCTGGCATTCTTGGATTTTAATGAAATCTCAGCCTCGACTGCAGACCTGCTGTTACAGACCACACTGTGCTCACCTGAGCTCCACCCTCTTTAGCCCCAGACATCTGATAGACCAAGCCAAGCTTCTAAAACCAGGCCGACCTTTATCCCTCGCAGCACGGACACAGGAAACGAGGCAGGTGTAGACCCTAGGAGGAGGGAGGAAGAGGAGGACAGACCACCTTCAGCTGTTTTCATTTCAAGTTTATTGTGTAGTGCAAACAATAGAAAAGGTTCAGAATCATTCGTCTGTACAGGTCGTCATCAGTGAAGCTGCATCCAAACAAAGCCTGCTTCTGCGCGTCATCATGCTTCTTCACCCACAGCAACCTCATCTGATTGGTCAGGACCTCAGTCACATGATGCAGAACAAATACAAACACTTGAACTGTTCGTGCGGACCTGATTTTACCCACGAAACACCAGCACGCTACTGCTGCCTGCTGTTTGGTCGGTTAGAGTTCAGGACAGGACGTCCTCCCTTGACGGCGCCTGTTTCCAAACCTCCAGCACACGTTAGCAGCAGAAGCAGGAGCTGGCTTCACACCCCAAATCAAAATGCAGGGTGCTGTAAAGCGGCTCGTGGTGCTGTGATGTCCTCAGCGACTTCACTGCAGTAGAAGCTGTCGAACTCTTCCATCAAAAACAGGATGAAATTTGCCCCGAGAGCGCCCCCTGCCTGTGGAATGACATGTCCACAGGCAGGGGGCTCTAACAGCTCACAGGCTGCCCCTCAGCAGGCTTCCGCATGCTGGCCAATCAGGGGAAAGTGCCCTTAGGGAGAGAAGTGATAGCTGATTGAATGAGCAGCGTGATGACATCACAGAGTCACATGATCAAAAACAATCCAACAATAAAAATTTTATTTCAGTGTTTCAGAATTTTGAAATTCTTCAGATTTCTCTCGTCTTTAAACGTGTGAAGCAGTCATTGTGAAAACCTCGCATTCATTTACAGCGCAAACACAAAAATCAGCTGATCACAAAACGCCCGCCGTCATTGAGCTAAAAACAGGAAATGACATGGTTCAGAAACCAGGAATGAAACATAGGCACGCAAGCAGCCGGCAGTCAGTCGCACTTTAAAAATAAATCAAACCCGCTATAAAAAATAACCTAAAGTCTTCTCAGCGGCGCTGCCCACGCTCTTCAACCTGCTTCGTCTTCTTCACCGCGCCTCTGTCCTCGTTTCCTTTTTCACAGTTAAACTTCCTGCTGCGGTCCGAGGAGAAGAAGAAGAAACAGCTCGAGCACGTCTGAGCTCCTGTAGGTCTGTTAAAAAAGGAATCCACTCCTTCAGTCGCTCTCAGGTCAAAGGTCAGGGCGAGCTCGTTAGTGGAACTCGTTCACTGAAGTAAAACTCAGTCTCTTATAAACTAACAGCGTGGCACGACACCCGCAGAGCAGGCTTTTACTTTGAAAGGATCTCCCTTTTTTTGTTTCACCGTTCCCCCTCAGCAGGAACGCCTGCAGTTCTTCTTCTTCTTTCTTTTAAGTCCGCTGCCTCCCGTTTCCTGTCCATCAGTGGGCGAAGTCTGAGCCAGGGGGGCCCAGTTTGTGCCAGCCCACCCAGTGCTGACCTGGGACCAGCCTCTTCAGGGGGATGAAGGTCTCTCCCAGCAGCGTGTTCTCCCAGAAGGCGCCGTCTCCCAGGACCCGAAGGTGGATCACCCTCTGGTCCAGGTCCCCCCGTGGGATCCGCTCGTACACCAGCTGGGGACACAAAGGGAGGCAAAAGTGATGTTGCTATGGAAACAGCAAAGTTAGTCATATCAACATCTAAGAGTTGAACCACAGTGACATCCGCGATTCTTTACACCAGAGATGCAGAACAATCCAAATACCGACAGGTTAACACCAACACTGCTATCAGAGCGACACTGTTTCTATCCTCCAGCATGCAGCTCACTGCTGCATTATCATTACTATCTGCACAGCTGGGCCAGTATTTACTTAGCACATCGATAGCAGTATCTCACAGCACTTCCAGACGCTGTGAGCGGATCGTACCATCTCATTGTAGGTCGGGTTGCACGTGCGTCGCGCCGCCTTCGTTTTCCTCTTGCTCATCTTCTGAGGGTCGGGGAGGAGATAGAGCTTCACGTAGGGGTCGGGGTCAGTCCCATCCTGCAGGGGCTGCTACACACCCACAGGCATCAGTGTCAGTCCCACAGAGAAAAAACAAAAACAATCAGAAGCCCCAAATACCAGGACAGGACTTAGACCCACTGATCAATATAAAAATATTAATTAAAAAACATGAAAAAAAATCCTTAAAATTATATAAATACATTTATTAAAATATTAACAATGATCATAAATAAATAAAAAGTGTTTATTCTGAGGAACCCTGGGGACATTGAGACCGACTGGACCATAGTCAGCACCTCCATTGCTGAGGCGGCCGTTCATGGGTGTAACCCCCAAACCAGCAAGTGGACACCGGAGGTGAATACTCAGACGGCCATGTCCATCTGAGTATTCTGTGGGTTGGGCTTTGGGAGTATGGGGAGTCTTCATCAGGTAACAGCCTCCAGCTCGCACTGGAGCAGTTCGCAGCCGAGTGTGAAGCAGCGGGAATGAGGATCAGCACCTCCAAATCTGAGGCCATGGTTCTCAGCCGGAAAAGGGTGGAGTGCCCACTCCGGGTCGGGGACGAGTTCCTGCCCCAAGTGGAGGAGTTCAAGTATCTCGGGGTCTTGTTCACGAGTGATGGGAGAAGGCAGCGGGAGATCGACAGACGGAGTGGTGCGGCCGCTGCACCGGTCTGTTGTGGTGAAGAGGGAGCTGAGTGTAAAAGCGAAGCTCTCATTTTACTGGTCGATCTACGCCCCTCCCCTCACCTATGGTCACGAGCTGTGGGTAGTGACCGAAAGAACGAGATCGCGAATACAAGCGGCGGAAATGGGCTTCCTCCGAAGGGTGGCTGGCCTCTCCCTTAGAGATAGGGTGAGATTTCAGCCATCCGGGAGGGGCTCAGAGTAGAGCCGCTGCTCCCCCAAGAATACATAATTTAAAAAAAAGTATATACACAACAGAAACTAGAGTAATCATAATAATAAAGAAATATATACAAAAACGTAATAAAAACAAATAGAAATAAAGCTATAAATGAATCTAATAATAACACGACACACTGACCAGGCCTCGGATGTGTATCACCATGATGAAGAGTTTTTCATTCTTGTAGGAGATGGACAGTTTGACCTCGCCGAGCTCTTTTCCTGAACCTGGAGACCACGAGATCTCTGCGAACACACGCACACTTTCAATGTTAGTCTTCAATGAACATGTCTGATATTTGGCTGTTTCTAACACTTTCAGTCGCAGGCTGAGTTTAAGAAGTACTTAATTCTGATAAACAAAGATATTTCATCTTCTGACTTAAGTTTGAATATTACAGATTTATTTCATAACCTCTGCTGGACATCAGAGGAACTGCAGCGTCTGAGTATTAAAGGAACAGACTGCTGTTTACCTCAGCTGTCAAAGCCGGGTGAGAAGCATCTTTATTTACTGTGGAGGAGGCTGTAAAACTTTGATGAACGCCTTACTGAGGTGAGCTGTTGAGGATATGCTGAACTTTCCTATCAGTAACTCTGCTGTTAGCCTCTGCTAGCCTCTCAAGCTGGCTGTAGTTAAACCTTTACTCAAAAAGC
>NW_005187506.1:38772-42977 GCF_000239375.1 Pundamilia nyererei | reverse complement strand
ATCTTTCTTCCTGTTAAAAGGGAGTTTTTCCTTCCTGCTGTCGCCAAAGTGCTTGCTCATAGGGGGTCATATGATTGTTGGGTTTTTCTCTGTATGTAGGATCTACTGTACAATATAAAGTGTCTTGAGGCGCCTGCTGTTGTGATTTGGTGCTGTGTAAATAAAATTGAATTGAATAACCTGCTGCTGGTTTGTCGTCATGGAGATGGGAGGGTGTTGGGTTTGAATTTTACGTGAGATTAACAGAATCTTTAGTTTCTTACTGACTGAAACCTTCAGATATATCAGTACAAAGAACGTGCGGGGCAGCAGTAGACACGATAACCTGACATCAGTCACGGCCACCTCTTAGCTCAGTGCCTGCAAAACAAGCAGCTTCTCCCCACATAGATGCTCAAACTCCTCAAGGTGGATCAATGAACACGCTGTCAAGGGTCACATGTCTAACCTGTGGACAATAAATAATTAAGACAACGTGAGTAACAAATGAGCATGGTTGTGCTTTGGTGTGTTCAAGCCCCGACTTGAGCTCAGGAGATGAGGGTCGAGGTAACGAGGATGGGGTTTTAAGATGCGATAGCGCTCTTCCTTCCAGTTGGTGAAGGCGACCTCTGATAATAAAACCGCTACGATGCTTCATATGTTGATCTGAAGGAGAAGGCATCACGCTGTGATGATGTATAATTATGAGAACAATCTTTTTACTGGCTGTAACCTTTAACCAATCAGCAGTGATTCTGTATGAAAACATGCCACAGATCTGCTGTTACATGCTGAGTCACAGAGCACTGACCTTTGACCTTTGTGTTTGTGTGAGTTAAAGTTTAACAGAGCGAAACCTCTTTGGTGCAGTCTGACCTCAGATAAGCTTATATTTGATATGAGTACTCCTCATTGGGTAACGCCCCCGTCTAATCAGCGTGAGGACCCGCCCACTGTGGCTTCCTAAAATCCGTACACTGTCCCACTGAGCAAACAAAAAGTCTTCCCAGTTTATTTCCAGTTCTTGAGCTTTACACATTAAACAGCGTGTGGGTCCAAAATCACGTACCTGCTGGTTTGCTCGCCGTCGTTCCTGATCGCTCGTCTCTGGGCAGCGGGTGGAAGAAGGTGTACACCAGGTCACACTGTGCAGACACACACACACGGGGTGATCAGCCTGTGATTAGCTCACTGAGGTAAATGGGACAAAGGTCAGTGTAATCAGAATAAAGACGAGTGGACCTGACACAGCTCAGAGAACATTCCTGCATCGGTGCTGTGGACGTTCAGCTCAGGACAGAGCACTTCTAAGAACTTCCTGGAACTTCCAGGAAGTGAGGGGTCAGCTCATCATCCTTATCTTATGTAAGAAACAGGAAATGCATCTCTCTGCAGGGCGGAGAACCTTCATCACAGCGACACGATCACACACCTGCCTCTGAACCTGTCTGCTTGCAGGCAGAGCTTCCACAGTCAGGGAGAGATAACCTTGAAGAGGGCGGAGCCCCGAGGACTGCAGCGAGCTGATAGAACAGCAGCGCCACACCCACTCAGTGTGTGTGTGTGGGTTTCGTCCTGAGAAGCGACTCAGACTAAAAGCGAGCTGGTGAGGTGATGGCGGCACTCTCATGTTCGGCCATGTTGTACTTTGTGTTTGTCTGCAGCTGAGAGGTTCAAGCACACCTTCCTTCACCTGTCTGGGCTCGAGGGTACCACTGGCCGTTTTCACTACTGCAGATTTTAGCTCTTTGAAAACTGTTTACGTCTCGTTCCTTTCAACGTTTCATTCAGGCATTTACATGCTTCTATAAATAAATACAAGCCAGTAAAGACTGAAAGGAAGGATAAAAAAGGATGACACAGGACATAATAAGGTTACATATGTACCTGAGTACACACCCCTCCCTCCCCAGGAGTGCATTGCTACTGACTGATTTAGTTGTTTTTTGCGAGGTGAGAGACTGAAGGCTGCAAGATGTTCTCAAAATCTTTCAGTTGGTCTTTTAATACAAATCTGTCCACACAGAGTCAGGATGACGGCGCCTTTTTAAAGAAGGACCGATTTCTTTGAACAACAATCTTTGAATTTATGTGTGGAGGGTGGCCTAACAATCTGAATATTATTGTATATTGTATAATATTAATGTCACGGCTTACCATCATGTACATGGACTGTTTCTTATATGTTCTACTCTGTCAGAGCACTCAGAGTGCAACTTATTCAAGCACTTCTTCCAAGCTCTTAGGTGCTCGAACTAACATTCACACACATGGGGTTAGTATCTTGCCCAAGGATATTTGGCATGCAGACTGGAGCAGACGGGCATCGAACCACCGACCTTCTGGTTAGCGGCCGACCTGCTCTGCCACCTGAGCTACAGCCACCCCTGAGCTACCACTCATGTGAGAACCGACCCAGAAAGCCACTGACCTGAGCGACCTCCGGAGCGGCGTGGATCAAGTGCCACACGTAACCGTTCAGCTCGTCCTTCCTCCTGTCAGCCATCGCCTCGCTGCGGGAACGGCCAATCACAAAGCGACTGGGGAAACTGTGGGAGGGGATAAGAGGACAGGAGGAAGGACCTTCTGCAAAGCGCCTTTGTGCACCTAGGAGTGTGTGTCTGTGGGCACACATGTGTGCATGTCAGTGTGTGTGTGTCTGTGTACCTGGGCAGTTTGGATGAGGGGAAGATGAGCCTCAGTTTGCTGTGGAGTTCCTGAAACTCTTCAAACGTCCTCTGAACCAGCTGCACCTCCTGCTGACCTTCACGCTCCACCTTCACCACAAAAGCCTGACACACACAGACACACACAGCTGGTTAGTTTCTGCTTCCCATGTGCTTCCCGTGTGCTTCCCACTGGCACGTCTGGACTCACATATCCCTTTCCGCCGGTCCGGATGTGTCTGCAGATGTACAGGTTCTTGATGATGCCGTCGCTCTTTGCCGAGTGGAACCTGGGGGCGAACGACAGCGTGGGGCGCTCCTCCGACGAGGTGAACTTCATCTGGGCCAGATTGTGGATGAAGAAGTTCAGTTTGGTGGCAACGCTGCCCAGACTGGACTCGATCAACCTGCCGGGGTCAGAAGGGTCGTTAACAAAGGCGGCAGGTGTAGCCTGGACGCTGCCAGAGACCGTCTGCAGCGCAGGTCGTGATGACTCGTGTCTCTGCCCTGAAGGTCGGAGGCATCTGTGCAGGTGAGCCCGCGCCTACCTGGTGAAGTACATGGTGGCGTCAGCCTCAGACTCGTGAGGTCTCAGTGCATCATAGACATACTTCAGGTCATCGAGGTCGGAGAGCTCCGGGATCCCACAGGACAACATCTGGACACACACACACACACACACACAGACACACACACAGACAGACAGACAGACACGTTTAACTTCCTGGTTGGTTCCTTTAGCAGATGTTGTATTTACTCCATTATGTGAGTGTGTGTTTGTGCGTGTTTGTGCGAGTTAGACACACCAGGCCCAGCAGGTTGAGGAACAGGTGAGTGTGTTTCCGGATCAGGTTGTATGCTTCGCAGCACAGATCCACAAAGTCGTGGAAGCGGCTGGACGGCTTGTCGCCGCCATTGATGACATAAGCCATGTCAGAGGTGAAGACGAAGGGGGCGCGGTCCCTGCACGGGGTACAGCAGGTAGTCAGCTATAAAGGTGAACCGAGGACAGGACAGGTGAACATCTGCTTCTCTCTTACCGTTTGATGTTCCCGAACATCTGGGCGTGTCCCAGGAACTTCCCGAAGTCGATGTGGAACATGTGCCCGCTCGTCTTCAGCATGATGTTGTCGTTGTGGCGGTCGCAGATTCCCAGGATATAGGTGGCCACGCAGCAACCGGCGCATGAGTAGATGAAGTTCTCCACGGCCTGAAAGAGCAGATGGAGGAGTGTCTCACACCGAGAGGTGTGTACAGGTGTGTAAAAGTGTGCGCGTACGTTACCTTATCGTACTGCTCGTCAGTGGGGTTGTGTTTCTGCAGCCAGTCGGCCAGAGTGCGGTCTTTGAACGATCCCGTGACACCGTGTTCCACCTGGATCTTCCTCAGAGTATCAGCGTGAGGAATCATCTCCACCATACCTGAGGACACACACACCTGTCAATCACACCTGAGGACACACACACACACACACACACCTGTCAATCACACCTGAGGACACACACACACACACACCTGTCAATCACACCTGAGGACACACACACACACACACACACA
>NW_005187506.1:36460-38445 GCF_000239375.1 Pundamilia nyererei | reverse complement strand
ACACACACACACACACACCTGTCAATCACACCTGTGGACCAGGGGCGGGTTTTGATGATCGATTTATCGATTAAATCGATCTTGGATTACGTGATATCGATTCATTAAAATCCTGAAGCGTTTTTTTAATATAAATTTATTTTGCCCGAAACGCCAGAATCTCAGGTTAAACCTCACAAATTCCAACAACCACCAAACAGCTGAAACAGTGAATGAGAGCAGGAACACGATTCTGCACAAAGACGTAAACGCAAAGCTCGACCCGCCGACGCATCGGCGAGCTGTCGCCCCCGACGGCACGGACACGGTCGGGGCTGAAAGCCGACAGCTCGCTGATTCTGAAGCTGCAGGTTTTATATCTGCTAACAACATCGACTGAAGCAGCAGCCACAGACGATCCAAACTACGCTTCATATTTAGCTTCACATAAACATCGTCAGGAATCCCTCTGACTGCTTCCACCACGATAAAAATCACACTTCATGTAGAGCTCTCTCTCTCCCTCTCTCTAAATCGATAATCCAAACCCACCCCTGCTTATTACCCAACAGTCCACGGTGTCGGCCGCTGCTTTTTGTTTTGTTTTACTTCTGACAAGCCTCATTTCTGCTGTTCAATGCTGAACATATTTAAACTTTTTAAAATGAAGCCAAACTGCAAAATGCTGTCTGTAATCAAACCTCTGTAACTCTGCTTCACTTCGTTTTTGACTGCACAATATTTTCAGGGTCATCTGCTATAAAATCCCAGACCAGGAAAACCTCCTTCACGTGTTTCTGTTTCATCCTCAGCTACTTTGACACAAAAGCCTCTGCTGCGACGCTCACACCTGTGATAAAGTCTCACAGTGTCAGCTTTCTTTTTATAGATATAAAATATGGATATGTGCTGATAAGTGATCAGAATTATAATATTTCTGACTGTCTGAGGCAAAATTTCCCCGATTCAAATTGAATCGAATCAAACTGTGGATCGAATCGATTCTAGAAATCAGTGAGAATACCCGGCCCTACTGAGGACAGGACGCACTCCTTTCTGTCACACCTGAGGACAGGTGTGTCCGTGCTCACCTCGGCCCCTCCCCGTGGAGAAGCACTTAAAGAGGACCATCCTCATGTCCAACCCCTCCTGGATCCAGATCTTGTTCATGATGCGGATCATCTGCAGAGTCAGCATGTCCTGCCTCAGGTCGTCTCCTGACTGCACACAAAGAGAACAGCCGGGGTCAAAGGTCAGCTCGCAGAGGTCGCTGTGTCTGGGATCACTAGTAAGGGGTGTCACCTTGAAGATGACACTGATGTTGTCTCCCAGTGGGTCCCGGTTCTGGAAGGACAACTTCAGAGGGACAGCGTTGGAGTTGAAGAACGAGCAGGACTGGAAACCACAGAAGAGGAAGATTAACTTTGTCCAATCAGATACAAACGCCAGCTGGGGGCGTGTCTCCTGTCTTTAAGGTATGTGCGTACCTGGATGTTGATGCTGGTGACGAGCAGTGCTGGGTTCAGAGGAAGCCTGCAGCTGCTGTTCACCGAGAAGAACTGCTTCATCTCCTCCAGACTGTCTCTGAGGACACACTGAACACACACACACACACACACACACACACACACACACACACACACACACACACACACACAGTATGAGTCTGAGGGTTCAGACGCCTGTTTCAGGGTCAAATCCAAAAAAACAAGACAGCCAGGCAGAGAACTGAAGTCCGACCAGGTACCAAAGCTGTACAAATAATGTAAATATGACGGTGTATCACGAAAGACTGATATCAAACTGATACGTTTACGTTACTCGTTCTTCAAGTGAATCAGCAAATGGTGAAATAAAAAGCCGAACAACAACAATGCTGTTTCTGAGAGTCTCAGCTTACATGTGTGTTTATTTCATATTTTCAGTTGTTTCCCTCCACGGCTAAATAAATCTGTTTCAGTAATGCACTGATATACAAGAATGGACATAAGGAGCTTCTTTCAAAG
>NW_005187506.1:32286-34128 GCF_000239375.1 Pundamilia nyererei | reverse complement strand
TTGATGACCTCAAACGCTGATGTCATAAGTAATGGCGGCTCAGCAGGTGTTACACAGTCAGAGGAGACCTGGTATCCACTGTGAATGAGGGAGCAGCTGAAAAGCCTTATTTTTTAAAATAATCAAATCATTTCAAGACTGGAGCGATGGTTCAGTTTTACAGGTGTGTTACAGGTGAACGAACACGCCTCGCCGGACGTTTGCTTTCTGCCCTCTGACACAAACTGAGCAGAGGACAGCAGGACCCCCCAACACGACAGCATGAATCTTGATCTTAGTTTTGATCCGGTGAACGAGTCATCTGGACCGTCGGCGGCGTCATTACCTGTCTGCTGGACGGCGTCGCCTCTCGAACTTTGTGAGCCACCCTGGCGAGGATGGAGATGAGCCAGCACTGCCGGTCAAACTCCTCCCGGAGGCCCCGACCAACGCAGCACAGCAGCGCAGCGAGGAGGTGCTGATAGCGAGCACTGAACTGACTGTCCTGGAGGTTATCCTTCAGCAGCCTGACGCACACACAGACAGACATGAGCAGCTGAGCTCAGAGACGCTAGATGTGACTGAAGTGGACTCTGGGGCGGACTCACCAGAACAGGTAGTGAGCGACGCGAATGTCCCCGATGGCTCGCCGCAGGAGGAAACGAACCAGAGAGCTGTCCAGGTAACACTCGTACTTCAGAGCCTGAGACACAGAGAGAGGTTACAGACATCAACGCCCACTGCTCCGCCCACCTGCTGCACTTCCACCTCTTACCTGCACCAGCTGAGGCAGGAAATCCAGTAGCTCCGGGTCGGAGATGGAATCCATCCACTGGACCGCCGTCCTCCTCAGCTCCTGATCTGGGAACCTGAAGCACACGCGATGATGTCACACTCAGCTGGTGAGAACTTTTTCATTATTGTTATCATCACACCTGAAGAACAGAGCTGCCCGTGTTCTACATCAGTGAGGCGATAACAAACCATCACCACCACGACCTGTTTCAGACATTATTGCCAGCAGAGACAGAAACGAGCAGAGAACGTACGAGGCATGGAGGAGGCCCAGGGCGTCCAGGTGACCCAGGCAGGCCCACTGTCTCAGCAGGGCGTAGATTTCTGGCAGACACGCCCACTCCCAGCAGGGGGCGCTGGCCAGAACCAGAGGCAGCGCGGCGCTCTCAGCCTGACAGAAGGCCTTCTTCTCCCACAGCAGACGCTTGTCCTCCACCGTCAACCTGCAGACACAGCTGCAGTCTCACCACACCTCAGCGCCACTATGGCCCGCCCCTCAGAACTTAATGCTTATGGACTAATCCCAGTCAGAACATGGCTGTATCCCAATTCAGGGTCTGCAGCCTTACCGGTCCATAAGGGCCGCGTACTCAAAGACCACTGAGGCCGGAAGTGAGAGGCTTGTGAAATGGGACGGTCTAGCCTCCGTCGCGCTGCCCAGGTTGCCTAGCAACCATGATACTAACCGCGAGAAACGTTTCATACAGCTTCGTGTGACAGAAATGAAGGAGAAATAGATTTTAAGTTAATTTTGTTTAAGACATCACTTTGATTAGCTGAGTATCTGAGGCTGAGGCCACAGTAAAAACATGGTTGTTGGGCTTCATTCCTGTGCTGAACACTCATTTAAGATTAGCTAGTAAATAACAATTAGCTGATGTTGTTCATGCGACTAAAGTCATCTCACTGTGGTAAAGTAAATATAATATGGCCAATATTATAGTATTGTCAGATTATTCTTAGTTATTACAGCAGAGCTTGAACTCTGGGTCAAAGATTCAAGTTGGAGTTATTTATATTTCCTATCACCTTAAATCTTCACTCAAAGACGAGTATCTGTGACAGTGT
>NW_005187506.1:29958-31120 GCF_000239375.1 Pundamilia nyererei | reverse complement strand
GATGTTCAGGACTGCAAACCGAGCAGCATCACTGACTTTCAGCTTGTTGTGTTTGTGGATATATGACTGACTTTAATTATCCACAAAATCATCACATTCTCTGTCAGATTAAGCTCAGCTATTGAACGGCGTATATTTAAAGGCTTTAAAACAAGTTAGTACAAACGTCACTAACGTCACATAACTTTGCCGACATGTGGCCAACAGGAATGTTTTAATGTTCTTCATTATTAAACATTTGCACATAAATAAGTGACACAATATTCAGTACTTACTTTTAAAAGTTTACTCTTCGGCCGCTCCGCTTCAGCTGTCCGCTGTTTTTTTCGACAAAATCATCCACACCCACTGCCGCACTATGAAGTCTGGGATATGTTGGGCCATGAAGGCTACACCGACCCATCCTTCAAATCCGGAGAAATTAAGGACGCATTTGAGGGCCGCATTTCGAGCAGCCTTTGAATTGGGACAGCCTTCGTTGCGTCGCTGTGACGTAATCGGCCTTAAAATGCAGCCTTATAGGCTGCAGACCCTGAATTGGGATACAGCCCTTGAGAGAGTGTGTGTGTGTGTGTCTGACCAGAAGAAGGCCTTCTTGTGCAGGACGTCCTGCAGCTGTATCTGGCTGATGGTGTCCAGTCTGGAGAAGTTGTATTGAGGGCAGAAGTCTGCAGGAGGCGGCGTGCTGAAGCGCACCTCGAAGGATGATGTGGGGAAGTCCACCTGAGAGGAAGCAAGGACACACACATGCTAGTCTCTTGGCCTCAGATACCTGCAGGTCTGACCTCAGCTGAACTGAGTGTATAAATAAAGAAAGGGGCACACCTGCATCCAGCACACAGGTAAGTAAACACGTTTCATCACCCATCCTGGTGACTGGTGACAATGAAAACGTCGCCTGAACAGCTGATGAAACTGCTCAAAATGCTACAGGTTTGTGATGTCACAGACTATTCAGGTGCTAGCAGCTGTGGCAGCGCTCACCTGTAGGATGACGCTGTCTGGCTGGCTGAAGTTGGGCGAACTTGTTCGGGCGTTTCCGCTCCTCCCCGGGGTTGAAGGCCACAGACCCAACAACTTCCTGCCACACGTCAGCACGCTACACACACACACACACACACACACACACACACACACACACACACACACACACACACACACA
>NW_005187506.1:21368-28768 GCF_000239375.1 Pundamilia nyererei | reverse complement strand
CTCACTCTCTGAGTGACCCGATAGAAACATTTCACACGTTATAGATCAGCATGTCATTCACTACAGTGTAAACACCGCCCATCACTTTGTGGCGCAGCACCAGCACCGACTTCAGATAAATGGACCACATGCTGCGTTACTTTTAATGCTATCAGAATGGTATCGTAGTGTTTTCCTGGGTATCACATCAAACATAAAGCCTGAATACGGCTGAATAACATCCGACAGTACTTATTCAGTTTCTTCTTCATCCGCCTGTTTGAGGTTTGCGTGGATGGATGGTGTCTGAGTGTCATGTGACTCACTGTCTGAAGTTGAAGAGCGGCATGGTGACCCAGCCCAGCGCCTCGATGCTGCGCCGCTGCTTCCCCTTCTCCTCAGCTCCTCCGGGGGGCGGCAGAGGGCTGGCGTACAGCACCACCGTTAGCTGAGACTCTCGGGGCAGCTGATTGATCTGCACGGGGAAACACACCCTGCAGGGGATATGGCGAGGGGGCGGGGGCTTAGCGTTTTTCTCAACAAACAAACAGATTAAAGTTTATTCATTCAAAATCAAAGACATCGTGCACACAAACACACACTCACACACTCTTGCAGAACAGGAAATTCTTACTTTTAGCATCTTATTAAACTCAGGTAAGGTGTGTGCAGGTGTGTCTGATGCTTCTGTCTGCTGGAATAGTTTCAGTGATGCAGTGACTCTGCTGTGCCGTCAGGTGTGCGTGCGTGTGATGTCACGGCTCTGACAGGTAAGGGTCAGGTACGTACCTCTGGTCCCAGACCACCAGGTGGAACAGGTATTTGCTGACCGACTGCTTGCTGGTGTGCTGCGGCGCACAAAGCTCCGCCCCTCCGTGAGTCAGAGAGCAGGACAGGAAGAAGCATTCATAACTGCGACCAATGACAGCAGGACAGGCGAGTTACTTGTGCAGCACATATTCACACCTGTCCCCAATCACAGAACCACCTGAGTTTCTTTATTCTTTTTCATTTCTGATGTTTTCATAGAAGTGTGATTTAGTCAACACGCCGCCGACCCAAGCTGTGCGTGTCTGTGTGCGTCTGCGCGTACCTGCATGTGATTGAGGCTCAATTATCAACGACAATGAGAGAAGAAGAAAGGAAGCACGAAGCGCTCAGCTTCTTCCACCTGCAGGTGGCGCTGCACTCACAGGAGACCCCCCAAGCACCTCCTTCACGAGCAGATAAATCTATCCCAGAATCCTCAGAGAGCACCACCATGCCCAAAAAAACCTGGAGGTTATGCACGTAACTCTGATCCCCTGAGGTGCAGCATGAGTCCGGAGCCACTCCTTTTGTTTGCCGTTAGTTCACCTTTGGTGTGTGTGTGTGTTGTTTGGTTGTGAGCACCACTGAGTCGGCACTCTCCCCACACTGGAAGTTCTACACAACGCCCACTGTTTTAAAAAGGCTCAAAACATCATAAAAGACACCTCACATCCTGGCCACTCCCTGTTCGAACTGTTGCCCTCAGGCAGACGGTACAGGGCAATCAGAGCAAGGACTAATAAGACTCAAACACAGCTGTTATCCAACTGCAATAACACATCTGAATGCTACAAAAAAATGTCCATCACGCCACTCTTGTGTTAATCTATGCACGGCCTGAAGCATGTGTGTGGGAATGTTTTACTGTTACATCTTATTAGTATTTTAAGTATTCTATCTATTTTATTTATTGAATTTTATTGTTTTATTTATATTTTGATATTGCTAGGGATGACGCAATGATCGGGGACCATTCTTCATTTCGTTGTTCTCGTGACAATGACAATAAAGTTTCTGATTCTGACTGTGCTAAACCTGCAGCACTGACACAGGACGCCCCCCCTTCAGCCTGTGGGCGGGTACCTTTTGAGCTCCTTACCTGGCAGCCCACGTGATGGGGATGCGGTGGGCGGCGTAGATGTTGAAGGAGAGGACGTTGGTGATGAGGCCAGCCTCTTGGATGGGCGCCGTGCAGCAGTGGCTCTGCGGCGTCGTGTGGAAGTTGGCATTAAATGTGCTGCAGTACAGCTCCACTAGATCCAAGATGGCCGCCGTCAGCTTCTCCACCACTTTCTCTGTGAGGCGACAAAGAAGCCAGCGAACCATTAGAGCGTCAGAGGAAGACAAACCGGGATCGTCACTAACTTATTAAACAGAATCAGTTCAAAGAAGTCACTCTGGTAGTGCCGTGACTGTGGGGGCGGAGTTACAGCTCTACCCCTACAACCAGCTCCGCCCCGAGGCACACCCAGGAGAGGTCAGGTGTCCAGCTGGAACACCTCAGAGAGCTGGGGGAGATGCCTGGGACGGGAAGGCCCGCGTGACCCCAACAAAAATTAAAAAAAATTAAATGTATTAAAGAAATGAATTAAATGCAATGAAGTGACATAAAAATGTGAATTATTTATCCATACGTTTAAAGAGAGCAGGCCTTTGCAACAGAAAACCGTGCTGGGCTCTGCAGCGCAGGTAGTTTGGGTGAAGCTGGACTTTTCTCAGACGTTTTGTTTAAAGGGGACATGAAACATAAATTTACAGCATGGAGTCTGTCCCGGGCCTTTTGTCTCATTTTGATAACGTTCACGTCGACTAAGTTGTGTCTTCGTTGTGTGCAACACTCCTCCACATCCCAGGCTCTGTGGATAGCGCTTCCTGGTAGCTTCAGGAAGGTGTTTTTCCAAACTGTTCTGACGATCTTTGCCGGTCGATTTGGGTTCCTCTCAGCTAATGAACCACCTTCACGGCATTTCGCATCTCCCCCCGTAGAGGTGGTTCCCTGGAATCTCCGCCCTTCCCACCCGTCCCCAGTCTTGATTAGGTTGCCTCGTACTCACACCTGATTGCTGGTTAGCAGCTCCCTCGTGGGTTCTTCTCCTCCCTGGACTTGGCGTTTTATTCTCGACTGAACCTTGATTCTGGTGAGTTAAGCCCTTTTTCAGAACTCGTCGCTTCGGTCATTTTTGCACATCTCTGTGGCTAACTGGTCATGGCGGAGGTCTTGCATCCATTTTTAAATGGTAAATGGTAAATGGCCTGTATTTATATAGCGCTTTACATATCCAGTCATCCACCCATTCACGCACACATTCACGCACTGGTGTGAAATTTAAAGCCACTGATATGTATGGTAGTTCTGAGTTATCACTACTTTGATGGATCTGTATTCTCCTGTGCTGTGTGCACTTGTTTATTGTTCTCCCCAGTTTAACAAAGGTTTTATTCTAGACTTGTTATCTGGGGTCAAGTTCTTGGGGATTTTAACATCCATGTTTGCTGCCCCACAAAACTCGTGTGATTTATCAGACATCATCTCTAATAACAGCCACAGACCGAGTCGTATTTCACCATTGATTCAGATATTAACCCGTCACACAGTTTCCAGAGTCTCCAGCTATCTGAAAACCGTTGCTGCTGTCAGGACTCGCATCCCTCCAGCTTACGATCCTCCTGTTCCCCTGTTTTCAATCACTTTGAGCCCGTTTCTCTGGGCGCTCTGGCTGAAGTAGTTTCCCGTCGTAAGCCCTCCGTGTCTCACCTCGACATTATCCACACTCGCCTTTTCAAAGAACTCGTTGACACTCTTGCACCAAGCGTGCCATCCATTATTAACACCTCCCTTCTAACAGGAACAGCTCCAGCTGATTTCAAACATGCCACAGTGCAGCCAGTTCTCAAAAAAGACTCATCTGTAACTCCCTTTGGTGTCCAAAGTCCTGGAGGAAATGGTCTTCCTTCAGCTCCAGGCTTTTTGGACCTCTGCAACACTCGACAGCTTTAAAACCTGCCTGAAGGCACATCTTTAACTTTTAGTTTCTTTGTTTCTGTCATGTCTTTGACTTTGTGGTGTTTTGTCAGTTTGCACAGGACTTGACGCTGAGCCCTGCTCTCAGACACTGACACAGGTGTAACTCCGTCAGGCTGGATTTAAGAAACAAGAGCTTCAAGTTTAAAAAACAAGTTCGGCGCCATTTTCTGTCAGTACGGAGATGTGACGTCACCAGATTGGTTGGTTGGGGCCAACAGACTCACATTAGTCACTACATTACCCTCCAAAGCTTGATGCCCCCCCAGTGCATCCTCTTAGTGTTCCCGAGGCTGCTTTTACAGCGTTTCACAGCAGTCAGAGCTTCCTGTTAGTACGTACCTCTGTTCTCCCTGACAGCCAGCACTGATGCATCCTGGGAGGACAGATGAGAGTAACCCGTCAGTGAACAAACTCACACCCTCACCTGCTCTGAGCCTCACTGAAGCACACGTTTACCTTCAGGACTTTGGGCTGCAGGCGACAAGGGCACGCTGGGAGCTGGTTAAGGGCCGAGGTCACGTCGGGCGTCTCCACGGCAGCCAACGAGCTGCAGAGCGCCTTCACGGATTGGACGAGGCGCTCCACATGCAGAGGCAGCTCCACCTTCACAGACGACAGGACAGAGGAGGAGGCTCAGCGAGCAGCTCAGAGTCTGACTTTATGTTTTCATGAAATCTCTGATAGTCTGGATTCAGTTTAAGCTCCGCCCCTTCACATTCATGAACTCAAACCTCATCAACGTGAACACAAGACGGAGCGCAGCGCCACACATCAGTGTGTGTGTGTGTGTGTGTCACCTCTGACAGCAGGAAGGACTCGGCCTCGTTGTGAAATGTGTCGAGCAGCAGGGTCAGAGCCTCCCTGATCGACAGACAGATGTTATCAGTAAATCGGTGATTGATTGATCAGCTGTTGGAGGAAATCAGAGTGCCTCTGCGAGCTGCGAGCTCCGCCCCTCACCTGGTGACTGTCTGTTTGATTGGACGCTCCTGCAGCAGGATGCTGTGGTTCATGGTGGACGCCGTCTCATCGTCATCTTTCTGTAAAAGCAAAGACTCAAATGATGCAGTGGCGTGACGGCGATGGGTGACCGGGTCACACCCTGGTTTATATGCTGTGTGTGTGAGTGAGTGTGTTTACGTGTACCGTGCGGGCCAGCTCGATGCTGATGGACGATCTCTTGACGAGGCACAGCCGGACATCCCAGTCGAACTTCAGACACTGCTGAACGAACTCGAGCCCACCCAGAGTCTGCGTGCTGAGACGCACAGAAAGACACACACAGTCAGACACACACAGGGCACAATACTGCTTCCTCTAAGAACCCCTCCACAATAAAAGCAGCTGGAAAAATCCACTCACTAAGTGGATTTCTGAAGCTTCGCAGACGTTGGACCCAGCCGGTTTAACAGGTGAGGTGACTGGCTCTCATCGTATCTGAGGGAGTTTAACACCTGCAGCGTTTAGTGCGTTTAAATCCAGCTCTGGTTCGATCCCCCTCGGTGCGGTGCAGGCGTGAACACAGTAACCACACTCGGCTGCAGACCAAAACGAGCGGTTCACTCATGGTGCGAACGTGACCCGACCTGAACCAACTACCAGGAACGCGTCACAAGCTGGAGCTAAAAGAGGTCCCGTAGCCACGAGTTTTTGTATTCTCACCCTGCACAGGTCTGTACAGGCTAGCAGCAAGTCGGGAAACAACCCAACTTCTCAGGTTTCTCCCACACACCTTGTTCCTGTGTTTACTTGTGCTGGTCCCGTCCCCAGACACACCTGGCCAATGAGCGGACTGAACACTGATGTGGTTTGCTTGAAGTTCACTTGGATTTTTCTCTGTGTGACAACAAACCAAACCACAGGAAGGAGGTGTGAAAACGCCCCAGAGGGTCGAAGTTTCAGCCCTCGGGCCGTCGCTGGGTCACCTGTGCATGCTCCATGATATACCATTCTATGCAGACGACACACAGCTGTACTCACTGCTGCTCGACGGGTGTTAATGGTGCATGTCCCAAACTGAACAGACCAGACAGAAATATTTGCTCGAACATATCTCTGATCTCAGGTCTGAAAAATCACATCGACAAACGTATTCATATCTGAAACTGGGCCATATCATACCGTTCACAGTATAATGTGGGGCAACGATAAGAAAATGAAACATGGCGATAGAATATGGGTAAAACGCACATGCGCAGTGCCTTTGTTTTCATACGCACATGGTGGACAAATCATGGCGGTGACGCAGAACGAGAAGAGCGAGAGCGGATCGTTGAATGAAACCATGAACCTGAACTGGTTTGTAAAAATGCTGCAGCTTCACTGGTGTGGAACTGGTTTAGCTTTCGACTCTCAGACACACAACAAAGCACTATTTTTGGTAGCGCATGCTAGCGGGCTGTCGTTATTACCGTGTTGTTTGGAAAATACGGCGCACTTAAAAATCATCCTTTGATTTGTCTGAAAGTCGACAGCCCCTTATAATCCCGTGTGCCTTATGTATGAACTCTGGTTGTGTTACTGACCTGGAAACGATTTTATGTGCACGGCACTCGAAAATCTGTCAGATGTTTCAGTACGACTTTGCTGAGCTACGAAGCCGCACCGCTTGATGGATTGTTGGAGCATTACGGCTGTCGTAGGCGGAGCCTCGCGGAGTGATACGTGCTGTGCGTCAGCATAATGTTACCGTGTTGTGTGTGTTTAACCTCTTTTTAAGTGTTGTGGATGTTATACATGGTTATGCTGAGGATGTGTCGGCCAGTTTCCACTGAAATGCCTTTTGGTTAAACTGTCAGCGAGGAATTTGCACTGTTACATTTTTATATAACTTTAATGCAGATAAAAAACAGCTGCTTGTTTAAGTGGAAATACATTGATGTGGTTTTGCACTAATAAAGTTGAGGAGTTGTAAAGTATTTTGTCTCGTGTCAGTTATATCGTCAGTTATATCGTTATCGCAAATTTTCAAGTGTATATCGTGATAAATATTTTTGGCCATATCGCCCTGCTCTATGTGGAACTGTCCGTGCAGCACACTCCAGATCAGCAGCAGCAGAGCTTCATGCACATATGAGCACGTCACGCCAGTACTGAACGCACTTCATTGGCTCAGATTACAAAGCTCTCACTGTTAAGAACCCAGCACACCTCTCAGGTAATCAGCTGCACATCTTAAACTGTCCCACAATCATATTTCAGTCTGCTGACCTGAGGTCAGTTACAGCACTGCAGCCTTAGTCCTTATAAACCAACACACGTCTGTGTGAAGCATGTTGAGTGTACTGAAACATGACGAACGGGCTGTCTCAAAGACTTCAGGACACGTGACGCCGTAAAGACACCGACAGCCAGCAGAGCGCCAGGCGGACCGACAGCTGTTCACAAGTGATAAACACTCATTGTTCCACCGCAGGAAGTCCAGCCAGGCTCCGCCAGGATATCACACACACACAGACACACACACAGACACACTGTGGGGATTTGTACAGGCAAACAGACACACCGCCTAAAACAGCAAGGACGTCGTTGGTGTGTGAACCCAGAGCTGGAGCACTGTGTGTGTGTGTGTGTGTGTGTGTGTGTG
>NW_005187506.1:15825-21024 GCF_000239375.1 Pundamilia nyererei | reverse complement strand
CACACACGCTGCAGTATTATAAACAGGTGAAGTATAACTCTACACACGCACGCACAGCTGGATGCCATCAGCAGGTCCTTTCAGGGTAAAATAACATCACAGCATAATTTAGCGTTTCTTGGACATAAAACAGACTTTAAGAGGACAAACTGACTGAATTCCTTTAAACTGCACTGGCAGACTTTTGAAGGGTCAGTGCTGTTCTGTTTGCTCTCCTGACCTTTAACCCCTGAGCTGACCTGACTGACCCTCCGGGGAAATAATGGCGTGTCCCAGATGAATTTTAAAAAGCAAGATGGCAGCCAGCGCGCCGGTCGCGTTTGGGTATTGCATATTCATACGAAGCTAACGTTTTCAGTCAGACATTTCTATCCTCACGGAAAAACCAGACGTCTTACTGTCACAGGTAAAGGTGAGCGGCTCTCTGAAGTGCTCACTGATGACCGTCACCTTCACACTGACCCCCAGGCCCTGATGGAGCTCTTCGTGGCCGACGGAGGGCGACCACACAAAGCCGGCGTTCTTTGAGCGGTCACAGCACGGGTACGCCGAGCGCAGCCTGAGGGCAAAGACAGGTGAGAGGGCAGCAGGTGGAGACGCCTGCAAGGGAGAGACAGAGGATTGTGACTGAATGTGATCGTCACGGCAACAGGCTACTCACACATCCAGCGTGTGGCAGAACGCTGCCACCTCCTCGTCACGCTCCTCCGACACCTGGAAGAGCTCGTACCCGAAACCGTTCATCCTAGCGCCCAGCGACACCTGCAGGACACGCAAAGACAGCCAATCAGAGACTCTCACACACACAGTTCAGAGTGTGTGTGCGTGTGGTCGACATTAAAGCGTGGCGGGGATTGTTTTACGTTTCATTTAAACATTGAAAAAACGTCTGAGGCAGGAAATGAAATTGAGGCTGCAGAAAAAGAAGAAGGAGGAAGAGGAGGAGGAGGAAGAATGTGGTGATGAGTTCGTGTTTTGAGGGAAATAAAAATGCTGAAACTGAAGCGTCAGTCTGAGCACGTCCAAGCGCGGCGAAGGAAGCGTGTCAGGACGCCGCCTGCCAATCTGGTTTCAAGTTACAGCTGGTGGAACTGGTCTGACTGGGTTCCATGCGAAGGGCTGGGAATCAAACCGCAGCACTTCTCCAGAAACCATCTGAAAACCTGGACTTCCTGTCAGGACTTCTGACAGGAAGTGACACAACTCTGAGTGCGGGGGTGTTTTTTCTAAATGAAGCCGCTGCACAGCTGCAGCGTGTCTGAACACAAACACATCGACAATGATGTAAATTCAGCTTCCTGCTCTCAGAAACACGAAGGAGGCGATTAACGCCCCTCAAAGACGAACACTTCCTGTTTTCTGCTGTCGCACTCAGATTCATGTTGGCTACCGTCAGCGCCAACATTTTAGCCGCCGTCTGTCTGCAGCTCTAACCTAACGGAGCTCAGAGCAGCAGCTGGGTGCCGACAATCACGTATATTGATCTACTGATCAGCAGTGGAAGCAGCTCTACGAGGTTTTGCAGATCAGGTGTGTCTGCACGGCGCCACGTCTTCCTGAGTGCGAACCAATCAAACTCACCCCAAACTGCCCACAAAGCACCAGAACAAACAGCAGAGAGAAGGAAGGCCCGAGTGCACCGGTGACTCCTCTGTATTCAAATCTGAGGTCATCACAGCTGAAGCTTGGACCAAACCGGGCCGTCGACAGGTCGGCGAGCACGGCAGCAAATCTCCAACAGAACGAGCTGCTGCAGAGCTCAGAGAGCTGCGCATAAATAATGATGTTCTGTGTTTCACATCATCTCAGGTTGTATCTGAATAACTCTACGATCTGCTGAGGACCAGATCATCTTCAAAACCAGATCAACAACAAAAGCAGAACAATTTAAGGACCCCACCTGGACCAAACATGATCCAGGTGGGGTCTGCTGACATCAGGAGAGACACACTCAGCCACAATCTAACCTGGCCTTCAGAGAGTGTTAAGAACCAAGTGACAAAGGTCCAGGTGAAGCCCATCAGAATCCACCCCTGACTTATTAGCTGCTGGTGGCTTTGTTGACTTTTCTGCGAGTTAATTAAACTGATCGGTTCTGATGAACTCGAGATACGTATTGGGATTCATCTCAGCTGAACTGGCTGTGTGCTTCAGTTCAGCTCGAGTTTGATTCATGTGGAAACATAGTGACACCAAGGGTGCAGCGGGACCCTCGTTACAGAAGAAGCAGCTCTTCAGAGACAGAGATGCTGCTTATAATCACACACTGCAGTATTCAACAGTGTTAGAAATGCAATCAGAAAGAAATTGTTTAAGTGGCCAATCAGAGTACAGCTCAACACAAACAGCTGACGCACGACCTCAGAGGGGCTTACCGGGTCTGCAGAGACCGGACGCTGGTTCTTGTTGCTCTTGGGAACAGCTACGTACGTCCTGGGAGGCACCTGAGGGGGCAGCGTCTTGCTGCGGGCCACGGGCTTGCCTGATTGGTCGCCGTTGGCCCTCCGACCTTGCCAGCTGTCATTTAGTCGGGACAGCGAGTCGTTGATGGTGTCATAGTTCAGGTCTCCGGAGGTCACTTTGGGCCGATCCACGTTGGGCATGAACAGGTTCACGTCCCGCGGCACGGTGGAGGGTCGGGGGGGCAGGAAGGGGTTCTCGGACACTGCCAGTGGCGGGATGGGGTTTCTTGGTGGGATGGCGGGGGGGGTGTCATCTGGAAGAGCGGGAAAACCCTTTGGCAGAAACCCTGAACTGGATCCGGGAGAGTCCCCAAGGCTGGGCACAGAAGCGTCCCTGAACTTGCAGACTTCAGAACTGTCCAGGATGTATGGGGACTCCTTGACATAGCCGCCCTGAGGGGGGAGGGCCCTGGCTGGGGTGGACTGTGGAGACTGGGACCCTCCCGCTTGGTTCAGGGAGGATTCGGACCCGGAAAGGCCCATCAGCAGGTTTCCTCCCGGCGGGGAAGGTGTGGACTGGTGGCGCTCGATGGAGGGATTGGGGGTCTTGGAGCCGGTCTGGCTGGGTCCCGTTCCGCTCTTGTCCTGTCTGAGTTTGGACAGGGCATCGTACTCCATCTGCAGGGCCTCAGCCAGGACGATCTCCTTCTGACTGAGACCCAGAGCCTCCAGGCAGCCCCAGCCCGCCTCGCTGCTCTCCTTCTGGGTCTGAGCCGCCGACATGCCACCTCGCAGCAGAGGAGGAGGAGGAGGAAGAGCTCGGTTGAAGCGCTGCTGGAAGAAGCAGTGACGTCACATGGAGCTGCTGATCAGCTGAGGATAGAGAGACAAAGAGGTGGTCAGCCAAAGCTACAACGCTTCACCCTGGAGCTTTATTCTGAAGGAATAACAGGAAGTTAAGGTGAAAATATGTCGTCTTTCGCAGCATTAATCTGGTTTACGCTCATAAACATAACAAGAACAGCTGCAGCTACGGAATTCATTTGAAAACCTTACTTCGTTATGACAAAGTCGGGTGTCCGCGCCACCGCCCGCCCGGCGGTGAAAGTCCCCAATCAGCCTTTTGGCTGAGGCCAGATAAATATCGCGCTACAGCAGGAAGTCCCTGCGCATCGTCATTTTATCAAACTGACTGAAAGTCAATGATTTAAAAACCGGACCAGCTCCAGCAGAACTGACAGGTAATCAATAATAATCCATATTCATCAGTGAGCTTTTGTGTGTGTGTGGGTCAGCAGGATGATCAATAACTGACATTAATCAGAGAAATGACTGATTAAATTCTCATTTTTGATAATCGATCAATAAGTTAAATATAAATGTATTTTTGATAATTGTTCAGTCTTGATGACGATTAATGAAAGCAGCTTTCATCGCCACCTCAGCCCCGCCCCCTCTGCTAACTGACAATCACTCAGATTTAAAGTGTGTCTGTACCCACGCGGCTCTGAGGCTGGCTGATGGGAGACGCTCATCATCGCTGACGAGCTGATTGGCTGCACACACCTGAACTCGTCCAGGATGCTCAGTGCGCCTGCTGCTGACTGTTTCTGACTTCCAGGCTCCTCCCCCTGAAATCAACGCACGAGCTGACAAAGAGCCGCAGTGTTTGCGTAATTAAAATGAGAAAAACCAAGACAATTGCACACGGGTGTCTCCGACCCGGCTGCAGAAATCGAGACGTTCAAGACCGGCAGACGCGTCACATGGCGTGTGTCGCTGATGCCGCGTGACATCAGCAACTGAATCAGAGCCTGGCTGCAGATCTGATTTGTTTCGTCTTCTGTGGGACAAAAAACATCCGGGTTATCTGGGATTAAACAATCTGATCTGTGACGTCAGCTCGTCAGTGAGGAGCGGCTGAAATCTGTAGCCTGCGCTATGAGACCGGCTCCAGGTAAAGGTGCGTCTGTGTGCGTGCTCAGGTGGACTTCTGTACCTTCTGTGGGCGCCAGCAGGTGAGATAAAAGCTGCTGATTCGTCACAGGTAATAAAGTTCAGACGTGTGCCGATCAGCTGAAGATGAAACTGAACGCAGTTCCTGTTTTTTCCTTTTTCTCGGTTAGACTAAAAAGAATAAACGAACACAGTCGCTGACATGTTTCACCTGCTCGTTAGTTCAGAGTCAGCGTTATAAGCTGACGTCGTCTTCATCTCATCTGTCGTCACAGCTCGTCTTCATCACGGCCTGTGCGAGTGTCGTCAGCACGTTAAATCGTGAACTGTGACTGCAGACGCGTGCGACTCGTCCGGACCACACGCACGCTTTAACTTAAGTGTGCCCTACATGTTATGCAGCCACCTGTCACCAGGCGGAGTCACAGCCCTGACGTTGCTACAGAAATGTGTGATAACACGCGATTAATCTAAGGCTGAATTTATCGCTGGTTACTCTGAAGGTGAAGAAGCGAGACGGTGGATATGACCTTCGCTGAAGGGTGGGTGGGCTCTCCCAGAGATGGGGCAAGGAGGCCGCTGCTCCTCACCAAGGCGGTCACCTCGTCGGCGAGGGGCTCTGAGCGCAGGTTTTCACACTTGTCGCTGACTGAAGAAGTCACCTGATGATGATGAAACGCTTCATTGAAAACGTCCGGATGAACAGAATCAACTTTTTAGGGCTTCCTCACCTGGATGACTGAGCACAGCCTGATACGGTTTGCTCTCCATACATAATCTCCTCATTCTAAAAGCTGTATTAAAGTTTTGTTACAGAATAAAAATAAGATTGTGGGGCGAT
>NW_005187506.1:5740-14693 GCF_000239375.1 Pundamilia nyererei | reverse complement strand
CAAGGACGAGAATCGGCTTATTTTTGGAGGTTTTCCAACAGAGTTTGGTTGAAGCTCCTCTCCGAAGAAAGACGTCCGGTGAAGCAAAGGGACCGGCCGCGGCCGCGGCCACAGCCACCCCCCCGCCCCCGCCCTCCGGACACAAGTGCGTCAGAGCCGTTAGCAGTGCGGCGGCAGGTGCGGACTCTTACCTGAGTCGGTGCTCGCGGTGCCCGGGAGCCATTTTACACCGTGTACCGTCCCACAAATCACACCGGTCCCTCCGCCGGGTCTCCCGGCAGATTAACGCTCTGCGCTCGCAACTACGGAGGTTTCCTCTAAGCACTGGAAACACCGGAGCACCGGCTCCGCGCGCTCAGCCTGTGGCGAACAAAGCAGGCGGCTCCGGCGGTGCTCCAGCCGGGAACGACGAACTCTGCGTCTGTCTCTGCCGCCAGCTGCGGACCTGCGCAGTCAAGCCGCAGAGAGCACCACTCTTTCCAAACCTTTCCAAAATAAAGCGGAGATGACGTCACATCATTCAATAACTGCAGCGGACGACTCCCGGGGGTCGAGGCCCCTCAGCCTGAGTTCAGTATGTAGCCCACTGAGCTATGACACGTAATATTTTAATGAACAAAAATCCCTTGTTCACATGCTGTGAAAAATGTCTGAACATTTTATTTACTGCCACATTTAAACTACAGAAGATGAGCCGAGTGCATTCAGCTTTCCAAAAACCTTCAAAATAAAAGCTGTGTAAGACTTTAAACCCCCAACATTTTTTTTGTTGGCTTTTTCTGATTTTTCAAGACTTGAATAAACAGATCTGACCAATCATAGCACTGCGTTTGGTAACAAGCATCATCGTAGCATCAGTACTAAATACACAGTGATGTGAAAAAGTAAAATAATCCTGTTTTCCCTCAGACTCAAAGCTAGGTGCCTCCCAGGGTCAGTCGGCTCTGTGAAATGATTTCTTTGACATCCGGAAGTACGTCTGAAAGCTTCGACTCCGGGATCAAACCAGGAAATTCTCCTCCTGCTGCCTTTTCCTGAGAATCCAGTCTTCACCTAGAAACATCAGAACCAGCTCAATGCCACTTTCTGTCCACTCCATTTTTTTTCACAGCATGATTTTTCAGGAATCATTTTTCGGTATTTTCAAGTGAGTTAATACCCTACACGACGTGTGCGGAACCAAAAACATCTGAATTTCAAGTCGTTTATTCGTTACATACTGAGTGTATAAAGGCCTAGGGTGGGTGTTTAGTCTGTTTAAACCCAACTCTGGTTGGTTTTCTTTTCGGTGTGGTTCGTTGGTGCAGGTGTGAATACAGTAAGCATACTTGGACCAAAACAACAGAGACCCTTTTGGAGAAGGTGTTCTCGATATGGTTCCAAACCAACTCCAGAGAGGTTTGTTAATGGTGTGAACAGGATCAGACCTCGATCTGAACCAACAGCCCAGCTACTGCAGCCATGTCTGCATTGTATTCTCAATGTGGGAAGCTACTATGAATGTGCACAGGTCTGTACGGGCTGGCAGCTAGCTGGTTAACTTAAATTTTCAGTTTTCTCACACACCACATTCCTCCTGTGTTTAGTTTTACTGCTCCTGTCCCAGACACATGTGACCAGTGGGCAGACTGAACATTCTCACGTTGTTTGTGGTGATGCATTTTGGTTCGCTTGGAGTTCACTTCAATGTTTCTCTGTGTGAAAACTAACCAAACCACTGGGAAAAACTAACCAACATGGTAAGTGTCCTTACCATGTTGGTTTTGGGGGAGTACAGATTTCAAACATGCCTTATTAAAGTCCCCAGCAACAACATGAACGCCCTCTGGATGTAAACAATGATAACTATGGCTACTGTTAGCTCGCAGGTAGATAAAAGGGCCCGCACTGAATGGACATGGCCTCCAAGTCTGGTGAGCAGTGACTTTTTATAATCCTGTATGCATTATGGCCCCCCTCCCTTACCAGAGTTTTGTTGCGGTCCTGGCTCAGGTGCAGGGAGAGGAGTGCCGTCTGTGTTGCTTGCTGTTCCAGACAATAGCCCATGGAGCACCTGCTGGTCTCACAATCTCTGAATACTGTGTGTCTAATCTAAAGTAAAGTCCAGGTTCAGGCTATGGATGATATCTATCGATTCCTGACGAGTGAAAGTGATCAGTGCATTGCAGCAAGTCACAATAAAAAGCATAAAAAACACAAAACGTGCACAGTAGTCGGGAGCGCTGTGACACCGCGTACACGTCTGTACGCACCACCAGCTTGGTGACTCGTGAGTTTACTACCTCATTAACTGATCTGGACCAGAATGAACAACTATATGTGTGAAAACACCCTCAGACTCCGACATCCACCACAAATGAAACATCATTTAGAATTTAGACCTTTTTTTAAAGAACAGGTCGGCTGAGTCTGTGCAGAGCATGATTTGTGGACGGGTCAACAGTTGTTCTCACTGTTTTGTGGGCTGTAGATTAAGGCTGGACTCAAAAGCAGACTCAAATGAGGCGCTGTGACTGAGTCAGAAACCGCAAACAGTCATTGAGAAACCCGTAGCAGTCAATGAGTGTGACAAGACAGGAGAGGCCGACAGTCCTGATCCTCAAGGATCGCCAGAAGGGACCGGCCCTATCCAATTACTGGCCAATAACCTGCATCACTACCACATGGAAGCTCCAGTCAAGCATCATAGTGACTAGGATGAACAGGGATATTGCCTACATGAGTGGGACACAGAAAGGAATCAACAGGAGCACCCGAGAGGCAAAACACCAGCTATTGGAAGAAAGAGCAGTTCCCCAAGACTGCAAGACTGTGCACTGCTTGGATTGATTACAAGAAGGCCTACGACTCAGTGCCCCACACCTGGATCCTGGAATGCCTAGAACTATACAAGATCATCAGGACCCTAAGAGCCTTCATCAGGAAGCCAGTGGGGATGTGGCGTACAATACTGGATACTTCAAACACACAGCAAAAGTCATCAAGTGTGGGCCCTACCAAGGAGATGCTCTGTTCCCACTGCTGTTCCAGGTTGAACCCCCTCAGTGAGATCATCGACACAACTGGCCATGAATCCGACTACGGAACGAAGTAATCGTCAGTCGCCACCTCTACATGGATGACATCAACTTGTATGCCAAGAGTGAACGAGACATCAACTCGCTGATCCACACCACTGGAATCTACAGCAAGGACACTTTAGAATGTCTTTCGGACTGGAGAAGTGCAGTCAAACAAAGAAAGCCCCAACAATCATATGACCCCTTTTGAGCAAGCACTTTGGCAACAGTGAGAAGGAAGATAAGTAGTGGCTTGATGAGCCAGGCTGGTTAAAGCAGAAACAGGGAGAGAACAGAGTTGGTGCAGAGAAGTCGAGGAAACGATAAAGAAGCCGACTGACCCTAACCCCTAACCCTAACCCTGAAATCTGGCAAGGATTGGATGCTTGAGCTGGTCCTTAAATGTCAGAGGTGACTCCAGCTGAGGCCTGACTGCAGAGAGAGAACCCACCCACGCCCGGAGCGAGGAGAAACCACACCTGGCCTGGACTCAAAGGTGGGGGAAAAAGAGACTCCAAGGGTGTGTTCCAAAAGTCCCTCCTATCTCCTACTTCTAACCTCTGTTCCTTGACCTCAGTGACATTTCCAGTATTGGAAACGTGGGTAGGAGAATCGCTAAAAACTTAAGAAAAGAGAAGAACTGCGTGCTGAGAACTGGAACAGCCTCATACTTGTCTCACCACTGTGAGAGACGAGTATATGTCCACCAGATGTCCACAATATTGAACCTACAATTTATAGATGATGGACTACAAAATGTGCACTTTACTTTGCCACTATATTTTCTAAACCCGGTGTTAGAAGTGACTTCTCTCTGCTGAATCTGTGACAAATAAAAGTGTTAGTGTGTCAGATTAATGGGGCCTTAACCCTCACCCTCAATGTTGCCATTAAACTAGAAAGCCAAGCACGCATACATGCATGTGTCACAGTAACGTGGGACGGCTCGTGATCAGACGGTAAATGGCGTTCCTGTACTTCTGCACATCGTCCAGGTGACCTGTTCACACAGACTTCAGTTTGTAATGATGCAGCTCTCCTGTAGATGAATCCTGAGCTCCACCTGAGTCCTAATCCTCAGACCCTCAGACCTTTGCACAGTGCTCACTGGTTTCTGTCACAAGAGTTATTTGTTAAATCCAAAGCAGACTGATTCTCCTTCAGCCTCCTCTCATGTATCTGCCTCGCTGTTTTCAGAGACAAACACTTGAACCTGAGCTCACACTGGATTATTTTGGTTAGCGGGCCTGCAGCGCCCTCCCTCGCTCTCCCTCGCCCTCCCTCACCCTCCCTCCTCAGGATTGTTGAGCCACTAATTAACATTCTCTCAGCTGATTGTTGGTTTTTACTGTGAACTGCTAATTGTTAGATCACCCTGTGATGTCACAATAATTTACCTCATTGAATAAATCTGTCCAATATAAGATAAAAAAAAATCAAATCTCAGTTTGTTATGTTTTCCTGCTGTGATCCAGGGGAGCATCTTTCCTGTTTAGGAATTCTGTGAGTGCAGTAAAATTCCTCCATCATCACTGATCCCAGTTGACCTGAACATGAATCCTAAATCCTGTAACACAACCAAGGACATTATACTCAAACACACTTTGATCAGTTACTATAGATCATAATGATGAGCTCATACAGGAACAACTCCACAGGAAGTCGTTTTTATTACAGCAGGGTGGCGTTCAGAGTTCAGCTGTGAGTTTGCCCTTTGACCCGGGGGATGGTGTCAGGGTTTCAGCCTCGTTTGCAGGGAACCAGAGCTGCATGGAACATAGTTGCAGTGACTGCTGAGGCCGTTATGACGTGCTTATTTAAAATGAAATAAGGAAGGAAGCTGTGCAGGTGCACAAACAAGCGAAGAGGTGAATTTGATGATTTGACAACTGAAATGGATGCGATTGGTTCGTTGCCTCTGTCAGCTTCATGCAGATATGCTCTTTTTTCCCCACAGAGAGATGATTATGGGTAATTTTTTCTTTTATGGTTAAAATTTTATTTGTGAAGAAGTTCATGAAGTCATTACTAGTTAACGTTAAAGGGATTGTTGGCTCAACAGAGCTCTGACTGTTTGTCAGCCTGGCTACAGTGCTGAAGAGAAACCTGGGGTTGTTCTTATTTTCTTCAATCAGTGATGAGTAGTAAGATGTTCTGGCTTTGCGGAGGGCTTTCTTATAAAGCAGCAAACTATTTCTCCAGGCTAAATGATGATCCTCTAAATTTGTGACACGCCATTTCCTCTCCAGCTTACGAGTCCTCTGCTTTAGGCTATGTGTTTGAGAATTATACCACGGAGTCAGGTACTTCTGATTAGAGACCTTAGTTTTCACAGGAGCTACAGTATCCAGAGTCGTACGTAGTGAGGAGGTGAAATTATTAACAAGATAATCGACCTCTGTTGGGGTAGCGTTCAATGGAGTAATCTCCAAATATGAGACGGTATTTTCAACCTGTGTGAAGTACACAAAGCAAAAAACTGCCTTTCAGTGTGAAAAGGACACGCTTTACACTACAGAGAAAGGTTCACTGCTTCGGGGTTTTCATCTTTCTCCTTTAAAAAGAAGCAGGAATCATCTGCCAGCTCGTAAAATCTGAATTCAGTAATGCTTGAAAAGAAGTTTTGCATCCAGCAACCAGCAGGAACAGAAATATGGAGACTGCACAGCCTTGTTTTAAACTTAGCGAGTTGGAATCAGAGTGTAGTCATCCTCACAGGACTTCCTGATTAAATACATCTTTTATGAAAAAAAAAAAGGTTTTTAACAGTTAGCTCCATCCCTCGCTTTTCCAAGATGGAGATAATGGAAAACATCTGGATGTGATCTTTCAGAAAGCAGCAGGTGAAGTCACAGTAGCTCTGTCATCTTTAAAGCGTGTGGTTCAGTGAGAGCAGCATTCGTAACAGGCGCGAAGCTTTCTCACGCTCTGCACGTCTGTCTGGCGAGAACCAGCTTCTTGTGAAAGGTGAGCATGGGAATCTTCGCCATCATTACCTGCACTCACACATGCAACCAGGTGCTTTGTGAAACTGTTAGCTCCAGGAGTGAAAACACTTCCAAACAGTCCAGATGTGTCTGCGCTGGGGTTAAGAACAGGTGAGGAAATGGAAATAAAGCAGATGTTGTTTATCAGATCAGACTGGTGACCCCTGCAGAGTGAGGCGTGAACCATGGCCAGACCGCCGACTTACAGACTCCTGGGCTCAGGTGTTTGGTGGCCCCTCATTAACCTTTTCTGATGATCACAACTTTTCCTTTCTCCAGTAATTAGCCTCAGCCTAAAGTAAGATTTACACACCTGTACAAAGAACAGTTCTAACTGGAGAACACTGCACCTTACTTCCTGTTTAAAATGCTTCAGAATAAGTGCTCACAAAGGTGCCCGGAGGGGTGTCAGGCCTCCAAACTGGCAAATAAAATACAATTCAACTGAAAGCTTCACATGATTCTTTGTTTTAAACATAAAAAACAAACGATCATTCGAGTTAGTCGAACTCAAACTTCTTCCACTCACAGGCTGAGCAGGAGCACAGCGCCACCTGCTGGATAAACAGAACTCAGCTCCACCCAAATGGCACATCATCAGGAATGTGAGGAAAAACGTTTCCTCGGCTCCTCCTCTGTGGTTTCAGCTTTATATTCACCATCACTAACATGTAAATGATTGATTCTTTCTTTACTGGTGGTTTTTATCTCTCATATAAGTCATTTTTAGACACTTTGTTTTCTCCGTTTCTTTCACTTGAAGCTAAGAATTACATTTCATCCATATAAATCTGTTCTTATTGATAAAAAGACACTAAATTCCTGCGCTGAGGCAGCCAGTGCAGGACAATGAAGACGTGCAGGAGACCAGCACTGCAGGCAAACATGACCTCCATTGTCTGCTCTCCATTAATGAAGCAGGTAACAAAACAAGCACTGAAGCTCAGAGAAGCTCTGACGGCAAAGTGACTGAGAAATAAAGGACTGCAGACCCTATTCTTAATGTGATCCAGATGTGTAAGGTCAGGTTTCCTCTAGCAGCTGTGGATCATCCAGCAGGGGGCAACAGGTGATGCTCATGTTTGCAGACGATGCTGTACGTGACATAGGCAACGTAGAGCAGAGCAGCATGAGAGGAGGTGGTGTCAGCGGCACAGTTTCACACTTTAAATGAAATCTGCAGGAGAAACCAGACAGCAGGGTTAGTTCTTTATTGATCAACAGACACGTGAGAGGCGTCAGGCTGAACACGATAAAAGACACAAATACAAACAGTACAATTTGAATCCCCGTCTCCACAGTAAAAGTCTAAATTGCACAAAGATTATCCCGTCAGAGTCCCGTGAGCACAGGAAGTAAGGCTTCCCCGAGAGGAGCTCGCAGGCTCGAATCACATGAGTCTGAGTTAGAGCTTAAAATCTCTAATAAATCTCTAATGAAACTGTAAAATGTGCCACAGATAAAGGAAGCTCACTGAGGTTTGTAGTCATGTCAGTGTTTCGTCAGTCTATGTGATTAGCATGGTGAAGATGAGAGAGGAAGGACAAAGTGATCACAGTATCTGATCTGTGAGAGTCTCACAGGTGAGCTTAGGCACAAGTTCAGTGCAGGAGAGCAAACAACACACTCAGGCAACGTCCACACTGGCCCGGATAGAAACGGCGTTTTCGTCTGAAGACGCTCCGCGTCCACACAAGCGTTTTCAGTCATTTTCACAGAGTTGTGCGTCCACACTGAAACAGCTGCAAACGCTGACGTTCCAGTGCTGCGCATGAAGCGCAAGAAGATTCGGCCTGCCTCATTTCTGTCTGCCGCTTATTTACTTTCCTGCTCTTTGAAACGTCGCAGGAAAAGCAGCGACTTTTTCAAATGGACTAACAATGAAGTGGAGTCGTTGCTGCGAGTAACACAAAAGTACAAAGTTGCAAAAGCGAGTGAGAATTAAAGAATGTGAAGAAAAGCTCTCTGGAGCGCGTGCAGACTGATGTTCATCTTTAATAGGGCTGTCAAACGAAACAGCTGCTGTGTAACGCCCTCCGCTATCTTAGTTTAACTGGTCACATGACTGCATCACGTGACTAACATGTGTCATCGTTTTCAAAAGTCTCCCTTCTCGCTGTCCACACTGGGACGGGAAAGCACCGTCTTCAAATGTGTGCGTTTTCGAGAGCGTTTTGAAAACGCTGCGTTTTCCTTTGGGGAAAACGGCGTCTCGGTGAGGACGGGAGGCCAAAATGGAGAGAAAACGAATGAAAACGCATTAGTGTGGACGTAGCCTCAGACTCAAACCAGCACAGGTTCAAGAGTCCTTCCCTATCTGTGCAGCAGCGCCTCCTGCTGTCTCCTCGCTTTAGTCGCACGTATCTGCTCACAGAGGCAGTTGTCGTTTGCTCGTGTTGCTCTGTAGCGTCCTGATTCAGAACCACCGACCCGAGCTGCCGAGAGGCATCACAGCCGTCCAGCTGCCGGCACCTGTGTCTTTGGACGCTCGCCGTCTCCGCTCCCGCTGCCTCTACACCTCCTTCTCCTCTTTGCCCTGAACGGACGTCCTCCTCAGGTTCTCCTTGACTTTGACGAACTCGGGGGCTCTCAGGTCTTCCTGCTCCTGCTGTCTCTCCAGCTGAGGACACAAACACGCAGAAACATCTGGATTCACCCCCCTCAGATCAGCAAGACCAGGGTCAAAGGTCATGGGCAGCACACGCAGCATAAAGAAAACCTGCTGCTTTAACGCCGACTGAGCAGCGACGCGCTTCTCATCCTGCGACTGCTGCCACAGGTTTACATGCTTCAGGTGAGCGCACAAGAACGACTGCAGGTACACAATGATCAGCTGTGATCGAGACAACAAAGCTCCAATGTAAAGAGAAAGGTGGTGATGAAGAGCAAAACACACACAGACACACA
>NW_005187506.1:2649-3779 GCF_000239375.1 Pundamilia nyererei | reverse complement strand
ACGATGAGAAGCGTCTTGACGCTGCATCCAGGTCTCCAAAGGTTGATTCTGTTCGTTTGGACGTTTTCAGTGGGAGAAGCGTTTCGTCATCATGCAGCTTTCTTCAGTCTCAGCTGGCTGCAGGTTTCCAACCTTATAAACAGCACGTTTGTAAACAGCTGGACAGCCCATTGTTCCTTCAGTGGGCTGGTTTCAGTCATCATGCAAATGTACAGACGAAACGTTTCTCCCACGGAAAACGTCCAGATGAACAGAATCAGCTTTCGGAGAAACGATGTGAAAGTCTTAGAACTTGTGTAACGTGACACACAGAGCGTCACAGCTTTGTAATTCCACATCGCTGTGATTCACTGGTGTGTGTGTCTGTGTGTGTTACCTCCTCCAGCTTCTTGTGTCTCTTCAGCAGTTCGGCCTCCAGAGGAGAAACCTTCCTGCGAGCCTCGTCCTCCTCCTTCCTCTGTTTGATCAGCTGATCTCTCCTCCTGGACTCCAGCACCCGCTGCAGCTCGGGCTTCATTTCCACACTGACCCCCGCTCTGCACGCACACACACACACATACACAATTCAGACTGTGTGTGTGTGTGTGTGTGTGCAGCATTCGGCCCCTCATGAATCATTCACGCCGCTCGCCTCCTCTTTTCCAGGAGCCTTTAACTTCTTTGTGTTTCAGGCCTGGAGCTTAAATAAAGTTGTTTTGTGCCTCGCTGCTCCTCCTGAATGAGGTGAGAACTTTCCCAGCGTCCTCGGCGGTCAGAGGCCTGGGAGGCAGGAGGCTGTTGCTTAGCAGCGCCTGCTTCACAAACCCCTCACGGCCCAAGCCCGACCGCAGCAACGCCTTTTAAATGGCCAAATGCTGATTGGTCAGGGGTGTCAGGTAAACCCGAGGACACGGCAGCGGTTGAGCGATGTTGAGCTCTGAATACAAGCGAGGACACTGTCCTGCTGACAGTGGAAGCAACAAACGAGCTTTTGACACAAACGAGTTCACCGAGCATCGCTGAGTTACCGAGTTCCTGTCACATGAATGAGTTCTGGTCATGTGACAGGAACTCGGTGACGTGGTCACGCGGGGAAAGAATTTTAGCTCGGCCTGATTCTGTGTTTCCAGGCTTTTGTTAGAGAGGTCTTT
>NW_005187506.1:0-1704 GCF_000239375.1 Pundamilia nyererei | reverse complement strand
CATGTCCAACAAGACCAGCACTGCATATTTACCACGGTCTGTCGCTATCAGGATGTCATTCATAACTTTTACGAGGGCTGTCTCCGTGCTGTGGAATGGCTTAAAGCCGGACTGAAAGATTTCTGACAATTTAGAGTCATTCAAGTAGTCCACAAATGTTCCATGAAATTCATCTCTAATAATCTAAAAACACATCTCTGACTGCGTCCTGAGACACAGGCGGGTTCAGATGGCGTGACTCGAGTTCAAACTTTCAGCTTTCATAACTGAACATGAGTGGATTTAAACAGTCTGAATAAAGCTGAAGGTGGGAGCTTCGGTCACGCTGTCTGACCCCGCCCCTTCTTCTTCCTCTTCATTCTTTGGAAAATTAAAACTAATCAGAGCGTTACCGTTTGTAACTGCTCAGCAGCTCGCGGTGAAGCTCCTGGTGACTCTTCGAAGCTTTGACTGGATTCACCAGTTTCTTGGGTTTGATGAGGTCCGTGTCCTCGTCCCCCTCCAGGTAATCCGGCCGGGGTACGAAGACGGCAACCGGGGACGACTTCCCATGGACGCCTTCGGAGCCGTGCTGCTGCAGGCTGGCATATGCTGATGCTACGGACACAAAGAGGACACAAAATGTTAGAGAGAACAAATCATAGCGCCACCTACTGGACAAACTGCAACCCCCAGCAGATGCTAGCAGGATATCATACATCCTGAAACATCTTCACAGTCCATTCACAGCAGCTGAGAAAAGCCTCATTCCCTGTTTTTCTGCTCACTCTGTAAATGTGTCCCCGTTCCCAAAACGTCATTAACACTGTCCCTTTAAAAATTCCCCACTGGAAAAGTCCGGACTGTGTTTAAAAGTCCTTGCTTTAGAGAAACGTCTTCACTGGGTCAGGTCTTGATAAGGCGCTGACAGCAGGTGTAGCCAACAGGGGGCGCTAGCAGCAGCTCGTGGTGTCTGTGAGCTGGGGTGTTTGAGGCAGAGGTCCTCAGTTTCCGGCCTGCGGTGCATCTGTGTCAAACAGGAGAAAGGACAATAAACCCAACCCGTCCTCGGATATTCTGGGATTGAGATCACATGACAGGTCACACCGCACAATGACCCTTTCTCGAGTGCAACCAGAGCCCGCCTTCCAGCTTCATATTTCAGAAAAATGAAACGAGCTCCGGATGTCTGTTTACTCCTAGACACGCAGAAGAAAGTAAGTGGACGGCTATTTTGACAGCCTCCCTGGCTCCAGATGTTGGCGCTGCTACAGCAAATAGGAACGGGCTTGTGAGGTCGTACATGGCGGATAACCATCAGAAACTTCTCTGAGCTCCTGTGATTGTAAGGACTGCTGTAGCAGTTTGTCAGTAGGTTCAGTAGAAGGAAATGAAAGGCTGGCAGGAGGAGCGCACTGAGCTGCAGCACTGATCTCTGTGAGAAGCAAACATCTCACACTACTCACAATGTTCACAGCTGAGCAAGTCAGTCACGGAGCCTGCTGCAAACTTCAATTCAGAACCTGACACATCTGAAACAAGCCTGAAACACACCTAAAACACATCTGAAACACACCTGTAACAAGCATTAAAATGTCTGAAACACGACTGAAACACATCTGAAACAAGCCTGAAAAACACTTGAAACAAGTTGGAAAATGTCTGAAACACACCTGAAACACATCTGAAACACACCTGTAACAAGCATTAAAATGTCTGAAACAC
>NW_005187505.1:2350632-2352241 GCF_000239375.1 Pundamilia nyererei | reverse complement strand
CTCAAATGTTTTTTTTGGAAAATATTCAAGTTTTTTGTTTTTTGGGGCAAAAAAAGCAGTGCGCTCATGTGACAAAACCGGGATATAAAGGGTTAAAAATGTAATTAAAACTTGACATGAATATTTCAAGGAGAAGTAGGTCTAAAAGATTGGCTAATTTAAAGTGGAATAAAATATTAATATATAAATTTTTTATAGCACTTTTTGGGGCGTGTACATTTTTGTACACTAGGGCCTTAAAAGGATGCATTTTTAAGGGCCAGCCAAGGGCTAGCATTACGAAGCAACTGGATAGTTGTACTCAATGAAGTCTCCCATGAGTCTATACTGTATATCAGTGAAGACCACTTGGTGTATTTTAAAAGAAATTTATCAGCCATAAAATCAAGTAAAACATGAAAAAGATGAGACTTTGAGATGCTAAAAACTTCACTTCGTATCCTGTTAGATACTAACTTTGGTTATAGAGTGTTATAATACTGTGCCTCACTGATTTTCACTAATTATGTTTTTAAGGGGGAAAAAAACACCTTCTTGATTCAATTTACCCTCCAATGTGGCTGAATTATAACATTTCTGCAAATACGAGTGGGCCAAAATTCCTCCACTGCGCTGTACAAGTTGCTGCTGCTGAGGGTGGACCAACCAGTTATTAGGTTTATGGGACAATCGTTTTTTTCCACACAGGAATATTTAGGTTTGGATTTTTTCCACTTGATAAAAAACACCTTCATTTAGAAACTGCATTTTCTGTTTACTTGTGTCATCTTTTTTTCTAATATTTAAATTTATTTGATGATCTGAAACATTTACATATGACAAACATCCAAAAAATAGTAAATTAGGAAGCAGGCAAACACTTTTTCACACCGCTGTGTATCAAAATAAGAAAAACAAAACTACTGCATAAATCCATAAAGTTTTGTACCATGATTTGTTGAGCTCGTTGTACGGCTGTGTGAGGACTGCATCCTGTAAGCACCATCTGCTCTGATAAGAATAATGCACTGTTCATTTCATCACAGCCAGAATCCCATTTGTTAGCGGCAGAGTGGCCCGGACTGTCCCTCTTGATGGCATCGTTGATTAGATTCTTAGCTCTGCACTTTCTAAACGTCATGCTAATAGAGCCAGAATAATCCATCTGGCAGACTAATTTTTGCCTATTGTCAGGCTGGGAGCATTAACTACTACAGAGCAGACTCGAAGTCAGACAGCAGACACTAATTCGTCAGCGCACCTCTTAAATGATGTTATCAGTCTTTGATGGGTTTTTTTTCTGGTTTTGAACAACCATGTGATCGGCCGTTCTGTCCGGGTATTAAGTAAGCCTGAATATACTCAGAGGCCGAGCAGGAAGTAAAAGGTTTACATGGTGATGAAAAAGTGAGAAATCTCAGAAAAGAAGAACGTTTTCACAAATTGCAGCTTTAACTCCTTTAAAAAGCTTCTGGTACTCCTGCACAGACTGAGTCATTTAGCTGAAATGGCAAATGTTAACCATGTTAGACTTTACCCCAACCTTAACGATGGATCTCTGAATAGTTTGATGCTTACAGTGGAGTAATTCAATCTGAAATTGGTTGTTTGCAGTAGAAAACCCACACAG
>NW_005187505.1:2348042-2350231 GCF_000239375.1 Pundamilia nyererei | reverse complement strand
CATACAGCCTGCTTTATTTTCCAATTGCTTTGTATTTTAAGCCCCAAAGTAAAAGACATGAATTTTATTGAACCTATTTCACAAAATAAGTGCAGAAATTCTAAACCAAAGGTATTCACTTGTAATAGTAGATTACGATGTAGATTGTAAATGTCATGAGCAAATATCTAAGTTAACCAAATTATACACAGTATATTGACAACCTGACCATCATGGCCAATATTCACTCCCCTCTTATCTCTTATCTGGCCTCCACTGACCTTTGAGGAAAAGCATGTGACTCTGTAGCTGATAAATGCTACAGTTAACTTTGTCAGGGACAGTCCTCACTCGCCATCAGCTGTTACGTTTAAAAGGATCTATATTTTATGACATTAAAGCAATTACATATAAGTGCACATCATTTACCATTTTACCTGCTCAGCACCAACAAATATAGAGCAATATGGGGAACACAGCTGCAATTTCAGCAGCGTAAAGCGAGGTTAGCGGCAGATTAGAAGCAAGTACAAACACATCTATAAGGGATGACAATGCAATGCACAGTTGGCACTTTATCTTTACAACTGCTTCTTTACAGCTTCTTTTGGTTGCGTTAGTAAGGTACGGCTTAACAAGCTGCTCATACACAATGTATTGTAGCAGGAAGGAAAGTATATTGTCTGTAATCAATGAAAATGTAGTGCTTCCAGCCAATTTCAGACTGAAACTCTCACTTAAGCTCAACATAGCTTGCTAAGCCATTAATCTCTCTTTGTACTACACCCTCTGGTCAGCCATCAGTTCTGAGTTTATTTCACAATAAACATTTCTCTTGCTTTTAAAAGTAGTCTCCCAGTGACTCCGCAGTAGTATACATTATTTTTTGACAGTAGGAGTAGGTGTTAATGAAAACGATAGATCAGAGCAGTTAAAATAAATTAATGTAAACTGAGCTTTTGGATGAGGCTGGTTCTAATCTCTATTTAAATATACATCACCTTGGATCCTTTTTCTTGTTAATGATTGATGAAAAAAAATAAAAACATAGAATGTGAGGCATGTACTTCTGTGGAGGATCTGCCAGAAAAAGACTGGCTTATGACATTTACTTTTAACCCACATAGTGATCGTGCAATAATTAAATACCTCTGCTTTGTGCAAAGGTCAACTCGCTGCCCTTATTCAGTCAAAACTAGTTGAAACACATTTGGGCCTTTTAGCTCGAGGGCACTTAGGGAAGCGTAACAGTTTAACAAAGAAGCAGTGGGCATGTTTTAATGACTCTTGTCACTCCCATTTATCACCATTTTCACAGCACACATTAGAGTGTTTTAAGCCCACGTGGTTCTTGTGATCACAGCTCGGGACTTGTTAGCGTAGCGAGATCACAAGTTCAAAACCGTAGGTGAGCTCGAAGCTTTCAGCGAGTTGGAAGCACTCTCAATTTAACGTTTTTTGTTGAAAACTGACTGGCTCAAGAGTCCGAAAGGAAAACAGAAATGTGTCTTTCTAATTTGAATGTGTCTGTTTCCATGTCAGAAATGTTCCATGTTTGCAAACCATTTAACTGTGACAGAGCTGGCAATGAAGACGGGGAAGGCTTCTTTCTACTCATAATCGAAATTGCTCACTGGGCAGACAAACCCTTATTGTAGCCATGTGCAGTTTGCTCTTTTTAATTCGTCTTTGGTCCTGAAATGACTGTTTAGTGTGTTTTGTTACTTTTTTAGTTGCATCTTTAAATCTGCAGGAAATCATTAAAAAAATTTGTAAAAATCAGGAAAAACCTCAAAACATCATCATAGCTGCTATGATACGTTAATTACCTTTTTTTTTTTTCATGTCTAGCTAAAAGGAGGTGGTTTGCATAACTGTTCATTTTGGAAATTAAACTTACATTCACCACTTTTTAATGCACACTTGTTCAACAGCCTGTTCAGTGTCTAATCAGCTGATCACATGGCAGCAACTCAGTGAATTTTGACAGGTAGATATGGTTGAGATGACCTGCTTAAGAAAATCTAGCACCAGAATAGGGAAGAAAGGTGATTTATGACTGAACGTGGCATGGATGTTGGTCTCAAACAGCCTAGTCTATTTCAGAATTTTTGCTCCTGCAGGTTCAAAGAAATCTGTCATCCTACCTGTTAGAGGGAAGACTTACCTGAAACATGCCCATTCTCCACCACTACACCCCTCACCTTTCT
>NW_005187505.1:2345460-2347482 GCF_000239375.1 Pundamilia nyererei | reverse complement strand
TATGTGCAGATGACAAATCTGCAGCAACTGTGTGATGCTATAGTGTTAATATGGATCAAAATCTCTGAGGAGTGTTTCCAGCACCTCGTTGATTTGATGCCACAGAGAACTAATGCCCAAAGTCGTAGGTGTATTCAGCAAAGTGGCTGGTAAGTGTATATTTTAAGAGGATTAAAATAAGATGGCATGTAGATTTCTGACAAACTGAAACCAAAACTTTCCTGACGCTGTTGTAAATGTTTTACTGAAGAAATGTAAACTGTTATTTTTCACCCTTATTTTCCTTTATTAAGATGACTATGTGCGTGTTTTCTATTACGTCAGTGTTTTGTCAAGCCCCTGGCTTTATTGCTGACCTTTTAATACCCTTTAAGAGCACAAGAGTAGTTTGGGTCACTAAATTTAAGCCTGAAAACAAATAAGAACAGAAGAGAGAGGGTTTTAGGACAGACTTACCTTGAAATAGACATTTCGCAGGGTCCTGCAGCGTGCAGTAGTTATACCCATCACTTATATACAGGCATGTGAAAAAGGTGTCTACACCCTTACTGCTTCCGCTAGAATTAAGAGGGTAAGTAGCAGCCAGGTGCGGCTATTCAAATGCACTTGATTAACTGATCATCAGTAAGCGCGAGCACCTCTGTTAAAGCAGCTGTTCTGGCAGTTTGCTTTGGAGCATTCAGGTGTTTGCAACGCTGCGGTGTGCATCAAAGTTTTACTTTATTTCACTTATTTGAGGGGGTTTTTCCCCACATCTCTCCATCTGCATGAAATAGTAAAACTTTATTTTCAATCTAGACATTAAGTGACAGAAAGTTTGCTGCTTTTCCCCTCGTGTCTCCTGGTAGCTGTTAAACAAATTATTGACTGCTTCCATCAGGTCTGAGCAGACTGCCAGTACAATTACTGGATGTCCGTTTACTTTCCCTTTGTGTCCTTCCAACTCCATTACAGCTTCCACCACCCGAACCTTTCATCAGATGCCAGCACATTTTGATGGACACACAGCCGGTGAAAGTCTCTGCGAGGTGCAGTGCTCTGCGTGGTGTCAAAGACCAAATAACGAGCCAAGTCCAGCCTGTGACCCACAGCTAATGCTGCACACTGCAATCCCTCTGCCCTTCTTGCGCATATCAATGTCAGCAAACATGAGGGTCTGTTTCCAGAAATATCTTCACAATTTCCCAGCCATGTGTAATTGCTAATGAAGAAGTTTTAGAGATTACTTGTTGTCTGGGAAACTTAGTAAGCAATTACATGATTGAGGTTAGGGGGTAATTGCAAGCTAGTGAAAATATGACAGATTACTTGCACCACTTGGGCAGAATCCCATTAAAGTGAAGACTGTTGACAAGTCTGAGACAGCTTAGCTTAGCTTAGGTGTGATATGATGCCATATTTTAGTCCTCCAGTTTTCTGCATGTACCTGCAAGAAAATAAAGTGAATGGAGACATCAACAGCAGAGGAAACAATGTGAGAACCTGAAGCTGATCTGAGAAATGATCTGAGCTGCGCTGACTTGTAACACAGTACTTATACATTTTTCAAAGCTGCCACTAACAATAAAAACTTTCATATGAGTTTTCCCTCAAATTAACTGCATTTTAATGATTAGATGATTCAATTATGTTTTGTTTTTTTTCTGACTTGCTTTGAGAGCGTTCTTCTTCTAGCTGAAAAGCTCAAACCAAGGGTCTGAAGCCCATGGCTCTTTGACCGTCTCTTTTACAAAATGCTACATGAATATAAAGATTAATAATAATTGTGAACTAGAAAATGCATTTTCTGACAAAACTGCAGTGTGGATGCTGATAGCTGAATGTTTTGAGGAGCCATTTTAACACTGGACTCTATGGAAGAGTTGAAAGAACCATGACATATACTACAATAACCATGACATTGGATGAAAGAGGGCAACGATGGCTACATTTTGAGGGTAAAATGATGACTGTCGACTGAACACTGTGGACACAGCAGCAGTTAGAGAGATAATCCCATACGGTTTATGACAAAATTTAATC
>NW_005187505.1:2312834-2315482 GCF_000239375.1 Pundamilia nyererei | reverse complement strand
ACTGAAAGAGTTCAGGCCTTAGGAGGTTAACAATGTCTCTGACGATGAGACCAGTCAATGTGAGGCGACGGTGGCAAGAAAAAACTCCCTCCTGGAGGAAGAAATCTTAGGAGGAGCCAGGCTCTCTGGGAGGACCCTTCCTCCTAAGGGCAATACTTACCTAAAATTTGTCTGAGACGACTGTTGCTCCTTCCTTTTCAGCATGATGATGGCTGTAACTTGCTTCCACATCCTGTTTTAGAATGAAGACAAAACTGATGAACAAGGTAATAGGACATTTAAAAATTATCTCACTTCAGGATGAGCTTCTTACGTTTCTCTTGTAAAACAGGATGTAGGCTGAGTGCTGCTGTTCCTCAAAAACTGCACATCCGGTTGCGTGGAGCACCTGTGCATCATTATAGGTGAGCCAAGGATCTGATGTAACCTGCGGGCTCGCATCAGGATGCACGGAATTACAGATGTAGTGTCCTGAGATCACATTAAGACAAATGAATCCAACTTCTAAAAGTCAACTGATTCATGATTTGTACTTAGTGCTTCTTAGAACATCAAAAGCATTTGTGTGTGAGTCCTTCACTGAAAAGTAGCAAGCTCTGTTAAATCATTTTCTGTTTGTAACAAGTCAGTTGTTTTACCTGATTCTGTTCCTCCATAGTGACTAATGATGCTTATAAGACTGTAACAACCATCACCCTGAGAAGGAACAAATCCAAAGAGTGTTAGTTTCATAAAGTCTCACATCAGTGTGATAATTAAGCTGAATCTCTGAGATGTTCTGCAGTCTGTTTTTACCTGTTTGGATGACACCACCAAGTCCCTCTGCAGCCTGACGGGGTCATTCACCTTCTGAAGCTTGCAGGTTTTTATAAAGCCAAACCTCTTCAGGTGCAAAATGAGAACTCTGACAGAAAAGGAAAAAAAACCCAAGGTACAAAACAAGAAGAATGAGTGACAAACACAAACCAAAGATGGGACAAAATGACTGCTCAAGTGTTGTCTTAAAAACTCTGATGTTTTTTGCACCACAGTTTGGAAACCAGGTCAGTCGATCAATTCTGATGTGACCTTACTCACCTTGGCAGTGTATGAAAAGACGGCTTCACTTCCGAGGTCATCCCTCCACAATCACAGAGAAATTCTATTTTTTGTTCCTGAACAACCGCACAGAGAAAACAGGCTTTATGGTAGAAAAAAAATCACAACATATGCACACAAACACTAACAAAAAAGGTGTGTTAAGATCAGTGATACTATATCTCTACTGGAATTTCTGATCTTACCTTCAAGTATGTCTCTAACATGTTTTTAACAGACCCCTCTGGAACCAGGTCAAGAGACAAGTTGGTGAATTCCTCTTGGTGTGATGATTGGTGACCGCAGCTACACATTTAAGGAGTAACATAGTTAAAGTAATGATCAGGTAGGAGGAAAAGAGGTATATGAAAATGTTGCAATCAGCCCTGTGTTTCTGAATGACGGGCTTACCTCTTGCATGTCCTCATGTTTTCCATTTTGAAAACATGATGGTCTTCTACTGGGCAGGTATAACTTCGGCCCAGGAGAGCTGCTTTCCTCTTCAGGTGAGGTGAAAGGCTTTTGATCTCATTGAGGAACAAGGTTAGGAATTCATGAGCATCCTGAAAGAAAAACACAGAGGAGATTTAAAACAGAACATAAACATTAGAAAGTAAAGGAAAAAAAACAAAATGTCCAAATAGCTGACATACTTTCTGTGCACTGCCTTTGTATTCAGGAGCATGTTTGCTGAATGCCTCCTTAAAAGATTTTAGGCGATGTTTTTTAAGGCCATAATCTCTTGAATTATGACAGTCCCTGATGTCAATGAGCCTTCTGTAAAAAGGAAAGGGTAAAACAGACATTTCTGGTGTTAGATATCTTTGCTCTTCAGCTTTTTGAAGAAAGTAGAAGGTTGACGTAGCACACCTTAAGAGCTGAGCTTCTGGGACTGCTCTCCACAAAGTCTCCTGATGGCTGATGTCTCTAATGAACTCGTCAGTGTTGAGCAGGCTCTGCAGGCAGGAGTTCATGTAGCAGGTGTTTGCAGTGTTTGGAAACCTGCCACACATACACAAATTTTACAGTATCAGTGTAAAATAGTTCATTTTCTCCATTTTGACAAAGTGAGCTTTGGTCCTCGTGCACCACGTGTACTCACCCGAAGTGGTCCACAGTCTGAATTTTATTTTCCGTTATTTTTCCATCGTTCAAATGTTTCGCTACACTATTGCAAAAAGGTAAAAACACGAACACACAATTAGGAAAGATGTCAAGACGCTAAGCAGTGTATGTGCATGTATGCATGAGCTTTGAAGCTTAAACATTTTGACGTTTTTCTCTTACATGTCAACCACCTGCTCCCATACATGCTCTTGTTCCAGAAACTCCATAATCAAAGTGTCCCAACTCAGGTCTGATGGCTCACCGTTTTCAGTGGTGTTTTTAACCTGGTGGGAACTTTCACCACCTTCCTTATGGGTGCTGCTGGATGAAGAAAGGAGTCAGGGATGCATAGCAAGCACAACAAGACAACAAACAAACATTGTCTCTCTGGAGAACAGCATTCAACCATCTAATGTTTATTTTGATAAGCACTCTGCCAAAATATTAAAAGCACTTACCTGGGA
>NW_005187505.1:2287110-2311525 GCF_000239375.1 Pundamilia nyererei | reverse complement strand
GAGTAAGTTGAATGAGGATTTGAAGGGTCTCCCCATTGAAATACATTATAAATCTTTGTTGAATAAAGTTGAATATTTAAAAAATATAAATGTTAAAAATGAGAAAAATAAAAGCACACATGTCCTAAAGAAGAGGAATCTAACGGTGGTTGAAGGGTTTTTCTAAGTTGAACGGTGTTGAAATAGTCAGAGTCAAAAAAACGTACAGAATACATAATAAAACAGAAAAATAATAATAAAGATTACTTAAACAGCATCCACACTAATACATTTTGCTGTACCTCAACTGCTCACCATTTTCTGCTGAAGAAAGTGGATGGATGGATGGACAGACAGACAGATAATGTTATAATTTAGAAATAAATTCTTATTGAAGTTTGGGTGTTTGGTTGGGTCTAAATATAATCATATTGAATACCAGTGTTCACATCCTGCCTTCTAAACAACACTGCTTTCTTTTAACTGTGATCACAATCTTCCTTAAGCTGAGCCAAATTGATTTAACTGACAGAACAATCAATTTAATCCAGTGAACATATTCTGGAGCTTTTGATCTTTACACAGCCTTCACGATAAGATATTTCGTCCAGATTTCAGCAGAAATTTAGACGCTCTACTAGTATATTTTGAAATAAATGACATAATATGTCACAATTATTACAGAAGGGTTTTCTTACCCGATGCTTTTATCACCTCCACGGCATCATGTGTCTTTGCTTTTTAAAAGGACAGTTGAATAACAAATTGATTTTGTTACATAACAAAACTATTGATTGTGGCCATGATTAAAAAGAAAATACAGACTGTCCAATGTTTTGGCGATTTATCCTTCCACCCTGACATCCTCCCTGCATGAACCCTCCCTGCAAGCAACATCAAACTGGGGATTTTTGCTCTAATGGTAAATCATTTTAACCAGTTTTTAACCAGTAACCAACACTGATCAGCCAACACGTCTGGTTACACCTTGGGAGTGAGAGCGGTCTGGATCAGCATGCACTACAGTTGACTAAAGTTACAAAAAAAAGGTGGTCGGAAAGTTGCTGACAAACCTTTCTTGCAAACAGATCAGGAATCTCTGATGTTGATGAATATTGCAGTTGAAATTCTTATCAAAGCATGGCGTAGCTCATTTGTATCCAATGTGTCCTGCAGTGTCTGTCCCCTGACACACTGGGTCATGGCATCTGTGGGAGGGATTTGTCACTGAGCTGTCAGTGAATGTTGGTTGTAAAGCAGTGAAAATCCAAACCACAACTGCTCGAGCCGTTTCTCATCACAAGCATGTCAGGTAGTGCCATTTTGTCAAATCCCAAGACCAAACCAATGTTTCCTAATGTTTCCTGTCTAAAAAAGTTAAAACTAACCACCGAGTGAAACACCCTCAGCATCCAGTATTCATTCAGCAAGCCACTGATGTCAAAGGATACCTTGTCTGCACTTTTGAGACACTGCTGGTTTCTAACAGAAAAGCTGGCATGATAACCTGAAAATGAGCATTCTGTGATACACTGTTAAAGCCACATCCAAAGGGACTTTGCTGTTTAATCAGGTGGGTTGTGCACAGTGATAATGATGGTGATAAGGTGGGAATCTCAAAACGCAAAAAAGAGACAAATATAGCAAAAACAGCTGAAAACAATGCACAGATATCCTCGGGTGGCACACAGACTCAATCGAGTGTAAAACAGAATCCAGCAGAGTTCTGCAGATCGAATCTTTCTAGACAGGAAGTTTCTTCCCTTTCATGTGTAACTTTGTGAGTCTGTGCGTGTGTGTGGGTATAACTTAGACATTGGGAAATGGCTGGCCATCTAAACTTTAAAGGTGTCTGCTGTGTGTCCCTGGAATCAGAGCAGAGGTTGTTCCTTTTCAGTCAGAACCCCGTTGTCTCATGCGAACACACAAACAGGCGTAGACAGAAAGAGAGAAACCAGAGGGACGGGGGTGTGATGATCACCCCCTGCATGCTCGCGAACAAGCGTAACAATGTGTGCACAAAGCAGGCAGAAAGAAAACGTGAAAATGCTTTTTGATGTGCTTTCATGACTACAGTTGTAATAACAGTCTCTGGGTGACAACAAACACGTTCACTTTTCAGGCAGTATAAGTACAGGACAAATCACTCAGTGATTTAAGGGTGACAAACTGTTTCATTAATGGTCATACTGGAAACAAGATCACATCAGGGGCTAGACATACAGTCACCAGCCACTTTATTAGGTATTCCTGTTCAACTGACTGTTAACGCAAATATCTAAACAGCAAATCACACACAACTCAGTGGATATTGACATGTAGATATGGTCAAGACAACCTGCTGAAGTTTAAACCAATTATCCGAATGTGAGGGGGGAAACAATGGTCAGATGGGCTGTTCTGATTATTTCAGACACTGCTTGCCTGCTGGGATTTTCCCACACATCCATCTCTGGGATTTACAGGATTTTTCTGAATGGTCTGAAAAAGAGAAAATATCCAGTGAGTGGGAGTTGTCATGGTCTTAGTCTTGACCCACTGTTTTTATGTTTGAAGTGTTAAATTTTTGTAAATTATTAATTGTTTTGAGTTTTGTATGCATCTGTCGGGTTTGTTTTATTTTGATAGTCCATTGTCTCGTGTGTATTACGTTCAGTTTGCGTCCCTTACCTCGTTACGTCTTTTTTGTTCCTGCTGTGGTTCCCAGCTGTCTCGACTCCTCTAATCTTCCCCTTGTTTACAGTGGCTTGCAAAAGTATTCGGCCCCTTGAACTTTTCCACATTTTGTCACATTACAGCCACAAACATGAATCAATTTTATTGGAATTCCACGTGAAAGACCAGTACAAAGTGGTGTACACGTGAGAATTGGAACGAAAATCATACATGATTCCAAACATTTTTTTACAAATAAATAACTGAAAAGTGGGGTGTGCGTAATTATTCAGCCCCCGGATTCAATACTTTGTAGAACCACCTTTTGCTGCAATTACAGCTGCCAGTCTTTTAGGGTATGTCTCTACCAGCTTTGCACATCTAGAGACTGAAATTCTTGCCCATTCTTCTTTGCAAAACAGCTCCAGCTCAGTCAGATTAGATGGGCAGCGTTTGTGAACAGCAGTTTTCAGATCTTGCCACAGATTCTCGATTGGATTTAGATCTTTGACTGGGCCATTCTAACACATGGATATGTTTTGTTTTAAACCATTCCATTGTTGCCCTGGCTTTATGTTTAGGGTCGTTGTCCTGCTGGAAGGTGAACCTCTGCCCCAGTCTCAAGTCTTTTGCAGATTTCAAGAGGTTTTCTTCCAAGACTGCCCTGTATTTGGCTCCATCCATCTTCCCATCAACTCTGACCAGCTTCCTTATCCCTGTTGAAGAGAAGCACCCCCAGAGCATGATGCTGCCACCACCATATTTGACAGTGGGGATGGTGTGTTCAGAGTGATGTGCAGTGTTAGTTTTCTGCCACACATAGCATTTTGCATTTTGGCCAAAAAGTTCCATTTTGGTCTCATCTGACCAGAGCACCTTCTTCCACATGTTTTTCTGAGTATGTCCATCCCTTTATAAACACAGTATGTCCAGCTGATGGCTGCTTTCAGCAGGATAATCCTCCATGTCACGAAGCTCAAATCATGTCAAACTGCTTTCTCAACACGACAGTGAGTTCACTGCACTCAAATGGCCTCCACAGTGACCAGATCCCGAAGATGGAACGGGGGAGTTGCATCATGAATGTGCAGCCAACAAGTCTGCAGCAGCTGTGTGATGCTGTCATGTTAATATGCACCAAAATCTCTGAGGAATGTTCCCAGCAGCTTGTTGAATCTGTGAGGCAACTGTGAGGTTTCTCTGTGTTTTCTGCTTTTTTGGGTGGAGAGCTAGACTGGTCTGTGTTCCATCCTTGGGTGGAGCTGCCCTTCCTGGGTTTGCACATTCACACCTGTTGCTGCACTTCTCTGAATCAGGCATCAGCATCTCCCATTTGTTAACAAAGACTTTCAGCTGTGTTCGCCTGCCTGTAACCTTATAGCAGAGGTTCTCTAATGCTTTGGTTTGGTGTGTTGCTGTGTCACAGTCCAGCTTAGAGGCCTTGGATTTAACGTGAAATAATGCTATCAAAAACACATATGTATGGTATGTAAGACAAATAATTATTTTTTTTAAAAACTATAACTAAAATATGACTGTAGAGGCTGGTTGACATGTCACGCATAAAATGTGTAAGCAGTCTTCACTCTGATGTATTTCCTGTCTCTGTACTAAGCTGCTATAAAGGGAAAAGCCAAAGGGAACTTCAGCAGACTGCCACTGAGCTGACACAGTAAACCGGAGGCTGATTCTTTAAAGCTTTACTGAGTGAAAGTGCCTCTGACCCCGTCTCTACATCTGCGGGTACCAGCTATTAATACATAATGGAGAGATAAGATGAATCGCTGGCTCAACTTTCACCCATAAATAGCTATACATCGCAAGATACAATTAGGAATCAGGAACCATGCACTTCTACAGAGCAAACATTGTTTTTTTGCTAAATGTTGTGTTAAACAGTGTTTTTTTTATTTTATTCTAACCATTAGCTCACTGTTTTTCTCCAGAGTCAGATGGATCAGATGTTTAATTTTTTTATACAGCCAGGACGAGTACAATAATGAACTGTTCAGTCTTTTACTTTATGATATTTAAAAACAAACCTTGCATTTAAATGTAGTCACACACTGGCAATTTTATGATTGGGATAGCTTTTCCTTTGTTCTGACATGACTCATTGGCCTCTTGACTATAATCTAGAGGAAAAATATAACCTTCCATCAAGGTCTGGAGAGATCCTCCTTATTAAGTGGAATATTTTACCCATTGAATAAGCACAAATGAAGCACGGTGTTAATGCAGGCAGGCCACAAAGTCAAGCTGAATCCAGAGTTGATCAGCTGATTACTAAAGTTACATTCTCATACAACTAAACCGTATTCTGTGTCATATTTGGAGGGAAATGTGTATTCTGTCTCCAACGAAATTTAGCAAGTAGTGTAGATATTATCCACATTAGAGTTTGACATTTAGGTGTTTTTGTCATGATAAATCTGCCACCGAACAACCAAAACCCTGCAGTCAGTGAACAAGATATTTTCTGAGCAACAGTTTAAGTGGTAATGTCAGACTGAGTTGAGTTAACTAAGAATTATTATTGTCCAATTTCAGCTGAGTCCAGGCAGGAGAGATCCAAGGGGACAGCAAGCACAACAGCAACACATCAAGGGTTTTCCTGGGAGAGAGGACAAAAGCAGACAAGAAGTATCTGAAATCTAAACAAGGCACAAGGATAAACCAAGTCTTACATTACCACTTAAACTAGCTGAACAATCCAGTGAAGGAGAGGAGAAACTGGTCCTTAAGGAAGCAAGACTCCTGGAATCTCCAGCCAACACCCAGTGCCTACATGTAGGAGAAGAGGATGGAAAAAGACAGAGAGTGCAAGAGAACGAGGGAGAAAAGAGAGGAGGAGCTCTGGACTCTGAGGACCAAAATAGGTTTTGTTTTCCTATCAGGTTAAGACACCAAAAAGATTTCAGTTGGGCTTAAAATAAACACATTTGGAAAGTCAGCCGAGCTTTAATCTCATCCACTTCATTTTATAAGGTGGAATGAAAAGGAGCAACGGGAGGAAATTAATTGTATATAACATACCTGAAAGCTTCCCTTGAACATCACAGTTAGGACAGTGCTCATGAGCACTAAAAAAGCAGGCGCAAACTGTAGGTGTCCCTATTATAACTCGGTAAATGGGTGGTAAAAAGGGGTTATTCATCCAAAAGGTTACTCTTGTCACTGACACACGACTGAAAAAACAGCGTTGTATAAGCAACACACATAATGACCTATTACACTGTCCTCACAAGACTCCACTAAGGAGTTTTGCTGCCTTTTCTTAAAAACACGTAAGAACTCTCAGTGTAACAGGTGGCCATTAACATCTTTAAAAATCCAATTCTAGTGACTCTTTTCACTTCACAGGTTGACTCTTGGATCCTTTTTCTTCTTTAAAAAAAGAAGGCTCCCCGCCTTGCCAGGAAAAAGAAACGAAACAGCTCACTGGAGGGAAATAGAAGAGAAGGAGCGATAACTTTTAAAATCTCATAGCTTACAGAAAGATAACAGCAGGAATCGTGCAGCATTTCTTTTACACAGCATCCACTGCCGTCTAGACGATGGTTGACCTTTCTGATGCGACCAGTGTTTCACTGGATTTCAAGGCTTTTTGATAATGTTTCCATAACGTAGACTGACTGCTTGCAAACCTTGACCTTTGTGTGCTCATAAACAACATCATGCCTTCTAAATGCAGACTCATTATTTTGCGTGAAACAAACGGTCAATATGCACAGGGCAGGCATATTTTATCGTGTTTTTTGACACTTTCCCTTTTGTTTTCCGAACTTTTTGTTAAATTCAGCTAATTAATAATTTATTGCATCATAGTTGTTTGATGAGGGTGTTCAGTGAACTGAGAAAAGATTGACATCACCCCAAAATATCAAATCCTTTGATACGATTCATCATAATTCTGCTTGCAGATAGACAATCTTTCTGAACTTTGCTTCAGTGCATGTCTCTGTTTGTCAAGTGAAACAGGAATTTAGGATGTTTTTTCTTTTTTTTGTCTTCCTGTGTTAGCGTCAGACACCTCCGATGTGGCGTTTCAAAAGTTCACAGTTGGTCTCATCCTGGCTCCATTCCAGCATCACCTGGCGAGTTTTCCTGAGGAGTCCAGGCTGTTCTCGCATCCTGTCATCAACCGACAAACAAAAGAAACAGTCAGAGATTTAATGCAGCATTTGGACGAGATCCAGAGAGGAAATCACATAACTGTAGGGCACAACAAGAAAGCAGCAGTGACGATAAAAGAGCAGACGAAGGGCAGAAAACAGACAGCCAATACAATGCAGAAATGCTGGCATGTTAAAAGTATGAAAAACAATGCGTGATGTGCAGGATGTTCATTAAAGAGGGCTTAAAGCTGTGTTAAACTAAATATTTCTAATATAGTACATCTTCATTTGGCAGTTGTAGCTTGTGGCCACAGCTCCTCTTTGTTGATACAGCTTGTCTGTATTTGGCATGATCTTCCAGGCTGGACCTTTCCCATCGGGGTGAGATAATTCCCCAGTTTTTGATGGCTGCACCTGCAGTTTGGCCACAAATGATCTTGGCAACTTAATGCTCTGTTGTCTCATGTAACCTAAATCTTATAACATACTAATTTTGGTTTTCCATCATGATTAAACCCTGCTTTATTAGTAAATCCTCAGGAAATGTTTTTTAAAGGTTCCCTGTGTCCCAAAACTATATCTACAGAAAACAGCTTCTTTTCTTAGGCACAAATAAATTCATAGCGAATTTTGATTTTTTTAAAAACAATGTTTTAAACACACGTGTTCACAACCCTGAAGCAGCACACATGAAAATTATGCTTAACCATCTATTTTCCATATCTTTAACTGCATAATCAATCCATGGTTACAATGGGGCAAGAGCCAATCCCAGCTGTAATAGGGTGAACGGTGGGGTAGGAGATGAAATGTGACACCACAAGATCCTTTACGAATGTCTGTACGTGATGGGTTGGAAATGAAGTACCTGCCTCACTATTTCCAAATGCATGATCGTACCAATGCTGAAAGAAACATGAAGTCATACAAAAAAATCACGTTTTTACATTACTCTATGCAGTCAAAGAGGAACAGCCAGGTGCTGCTAATCATTTCTGCAATTGATCATCAGCAAGTTCGGCCTCCCCTCTAAAAGCAAATGTTTTGGTAGTATGTTGCTCTGAAACATTCGAGACTGTGTTAACATGCTTCCACAGTCTTTCACCAGCAGAAATCGTGTGAGGTTTTCAAATCAATCGTAATTAAAATACAAGGGGAACGCTCCAGAGCTGAACACAGAAGTGGCATCAGCTGCAGTTCTTCTAGATGAGTCCAATTAAGACTGTTTTTTCACCCTATTCTCAGCACCCTTTTCTGTCACACCAACTCTCTGTATATCCTCTGAGTCTTCTTTGAGGTCATCCTCTCTTCCACTGGCCTGCCAGCTCCATCTTCAGCATCCCTTGTCCAATATATCCATGTCCCATCCTCTGCACAAGTCCAAACCATTGCAGCCTTGTCTCTCTAATATGTCTCCAAGCCGCTCAACCTGAGCTGCCCCTGTGTACTCTGGTTCTATTTCTTTAACTTCTATGGATGGTTTCACTGCACATAAAAATTCTGAGTAGGGATAAATTATTTTTATAATTCATCTATGTAGATAATTGAGTTAGCGCTGAGGCCAAGTTGATTGACAGGCAGGCAGCCTTGTAGCCGACCGAGTCTAAAAAGGCTCATCCATTACTTTGACTCATTAAATGGATGTGTTCACTGTACTTGGGTCACTGGAGCCTTCTTGGGGCTTTAATGGTTTAGAAATTAGCACTCCATGCTCTCATCCATACAAGGTAAATTCTGGTTCCAAAAGTGCTGAGTCTAAAACAATGGGCAATGTCACAATGGCTACGTCCATCTTTAATACTGACTATACTAAAATATCAAGAGAAACTTCAAATTGAGAGTCATTTGATTTAAAAGAAATATAATTTCTAAAGTGGAAAGTTGGAGTAATTGAATTCTGATGCTAGCTGTGTCTTGTTTATTTTCAGATGTGGAAAAAAAACCCATAAAAAATTGGTCTTAGGTTATTTCATATTGTAGAAGCTAAAATAAGAAGCTTCCTGCAGCATCTCCTCTTCTTATGTTGTAAAGAACAGAAATATATAATGATTTTTTGGTGTGGCATGCTGGTTAGCACTGTTGCAGACAGCAAGCAGGTCCTGGGTTAGGGTTAGTGCAGGGGTAGGCAACTCCAGGCCTCGAGTGCCGGTGTCCTGGAGGTTTTAGATGTGTCCATGATCCATCACAGCTAATTTAAAGGGCTAAATGACTCCTCAGCATTTCTTGAAGTTCTCCAGAGGCCTGGTAATGAACTAATCATTTGATTCAGGTGTGTTAACCCAGGGTGCGATCTAAAACCTGCAGGATACCGGCACTCGAGGCCTGGAGTTGCCTACCCCTGGGTTAGTGTATCCAAGTTGGTTTGGGTTAAAATGCACCTTTTCATGGTCTAAACACCTCCCCGTGTTTGCCTGAGTTCCTAATTAGTTAATTATTAACACAAAAATTTCCCATAGGTGTGAAAGTGAGTGCAAATGGTTGTCTGTCTCTCTATGGCAGCTGTGATACGCTCCAGCTCCCTGCGACACTGAATCGGAGATGCAGTAGAATTGCATGGATGGATATAGTGAATTTTAAATATTGATTCTTTTTCTTTTTTTTAATTAAAGCAGTGAAGATCCAGTTGAGAGGCCAGTCTAAGAATCTGCTTCCATGTTTTTGCATTGCTGGCGATTCTGTTTAAGAAGGAGCATAATTCATACTGTCAAAGCTAATATTAGCCATTTATCCCCTAGTGAAGTTATGTAATGATATCACAACGAAAGGCAGAGGTGGTGTTTACTGTACACATAGGTTTATCCCTCAGACATTCTGAGAGAGTTCACCCCGCAGGAGCTTTATAACAGGATTACTACAGCAGGGGCCCAGGAGAACACCCACGCTTGCCCAGCTGTTATAATCTGGGGATTTTTTTTAACAACTACGAACATTTTGTATTCAAACTGAACCCTTGTAGGTCGTTTTGTTCTGTCTTCCCACCTATGAGACATGGAAAAAAACATCAAAAGAAGCACAGTATGTACATTTGCATTTCAACTGGAGGATATGTAATGGCAGAGATTTTTTATAACAATGACTTCAAGGGATTAGTTATTTAAAATAGGATGTTTTAATGCTATATACAGTTGTTTGTATTATTAAACCTTGTAAAATACATCCGTCCATTTTCTGCCACTTATCCTGTTCCTTGTTACAGGCATGTGTGACGCCAAGTCTTCCCAACCCTACCACAGCACATAATCTATCTAGGGTATTCTGGCCTGTCCCAGTTGGAGGAAACTCCACACAAATCAGGGTTACTGGAGCCTGACTCACAACTGTCCAGTGGACTGGCCTTAGCCTATGGGACCCAGCCAAACTTAGCCTAAAGGAGTCACATGGGCCAACTGGAGGGGTACAATGTGGATGAGGCAGAAAGCAAAGGTGGTGGATTTGGTATTCCCTACAGTAGTTCATCCATCCATCCCAGCTGTCCAGAGTGGTGACTAGTCCAGGGCTAACACACAGACAGAGACAACTGTTCACATATGCCCAATTTAGAATCACCAGTTAACCTAACCTCAGTTTGTCTCTTTGGACTGGGGAAGAATACCAGTATAACCAGAGACAATCCATACTGCCACAGGGAGATCAAGCACTAACCACTGCACTGCTATATTTCAAAGCCGATCCGATAGGATAACTATTTGTCTTTATATTTCTGCTATTCAGTGAACAATTGACTAACATAGAGAGTAAAAAGGGAGAAGTAATTTTCTCAAGAAATGAAAACCAAACAAAGAAAAACTTGGGGGTTTCCTAGGATATTGATGGAGCTATTTGTTGTCCTTTTTTGTGCTTCTTTTTTTTTTTCATGATAAAAGAAGGTAAACATATTCTGGGAGTGAAACCATCACCACAAACAAATGCTAATGCTGCCAGCTCTTGCATCTGTGTAAAGAAGCACTGATTCGTTTTGCAATATCAGCTTAAGAGATGACGAGTTGTGTCTTTTGCCATCAATCACTTCCCACACAATGATGGTCCAAATAAGGCTGCTCTCTAATTAAAATATAACCCAGCACATTTTTTTGTTAGTCTGAAATATTGAATGAAAAGACCACCTGCTGCACTAGTATGAATTAAATAGACAAAGCAATGATTTGCTTCATTTTGGTAGAGCGGCAGCTGACAATGTCCGGAAAAGCTGCTTGAGCAGTGCATTGATTTTTACTGGTGTACTGGTGTAAGCCTCTGCTTTGTTGTTTAAGTAATGGAGCAAAGCCTGTGAGCTAGTTCATCTAGTTAACTCAACCTGCACAGCTTCATACACACCCACTCATTTCACATCATGTACTGAACACACCCTCCTCTAATTAAGCTGCAGAATTTCTCTCTCTCACTCCGACATGTCTGTCATACTTGTTGTTTCAACCTGTCCAACACCCTTGCATCCACCTGTAAGCTCCAGAGGGGTATTTACACATCACTCCCTATTTTTCTTATGTAACACGTTTGCACAGAGAGCGATTATCTAAGAAACTAGGCACCGAACTCAAACAATACTCTGTATTTTGCTCCTGTAATAAACCATTTTTGAACAAGTTGCCTGCTGAAGGACCAGGTTTTGCCTGAGTTTTTCAAATGTCACTCTGACCTGGCTGTGGGGGCAAGGACACTAATTATGTTTCAAAATTCTCTTGAGTGTCTTTTATCTATAGAGCCCAAGGTTGTTCATTATGTTACGATTGTGGAACACTCACTGACTGAATTTGGAGACTGAATTTCAACTGGACCTTTCAAAATAAATCAATAAATAGCCCAGGGAGCAATGCAGTTACTCGCTAATGCTGTATCTCGTTCTTTTCCCTTTTTTCTTTGTCTTCTTTGCATGCACTTGGTTCCATTCGCTGAGCACCAAGCACCATCCTTTACCATCTACCAGGCTCAAAAACATTTCTCATGCACTGCATCCATATACAAGCCAAGCAATGTAGAGTGTCTCATAAAATCTGTTGTGGTTAAAGTATTAAGTTTGCAAATATACAAGAATTGCTTCAACTCCTATAGTATTGGTCAGAATTTAACCAAACACACACCAAATGATCGCCTCAGTGTTTAAGGCCGAGGTTGTTGTTGTTTTATGTAACAAACCATTTGTTATAGAAATATCCAAACAAATGTCAGAATTTTCAAAAAGACTAAAACACAGACTTGTGAGTTGAGTGAAACAGGTCTTGACCATACCTCCAACTTCCTGTTTTTGATGTAATCGGCTAAAAACAAAGCTAATTATAGCCTAATTTACCACTTCAGCCTAAAATGGCCACCAGTGAATAATGAAGTAGTAATTATCTTCAAACAGGAAGAGAAAGTAACCTCATGGCAAAATGAAATTACAACTTATAACAGCTATTCAAAGATCTAATGACATTTAAAATGGGGTTTAAAATGCCTTTTAGTTAGACCTACAAATTGTTTGCTAGTTTATGTGTTCATTGATTTTCCACTTTAGTTTCTGCATGTGGCTAGGTATCATTTATATATAATTCCTTGAGTTTTCACATCATCCTGCCTCCCGTCAGTCCCCTTGAATCTTGTTAAGTTTCTCTTTGATTGGTGTTCCTTTGTTATGTAACTTCCTGTTTCATCCTGGATTTGTTTCAGCTGTGTTTAGTCCCCTTCCTGTTTCAATTTCCTTAATTACCACCTGTGTGTCTATACTCTGTTGTATCATGCTGTGCGTGTTTGTTACCTGTTTATTCCCACAGTGCACTTTTTATTAACTAATGTTTGTAGTGTTCATGCCTTACTTAGTTTTTGTTACTCTTTGAGCTTAATTAGACTTAATAAACAGCTTGGAACTCTGCCTCTCTGGGTAGCTGCCTTTGGGTCCACTCATCTTCACTCTCAAAACAAAGCAGTTGGTAATGTATGGTTGGTAGTTGGAGTTTATCTGGGGGTTTACATTAGACATAACTTCATGTGCTATTTAATGTTACATTTACACTACAGAAAACTGCCTTGATCAAAATTACTGCAAAAGTCTGCAATGAATGTGCACTTTTATCAATTTTGAAATGGTTACTTTGAAGATAGGAACCAGATGAGTGACTAATCATAGGTAGAAGCCACCTTCAAGGGGATTTTGGCATGTCAGGATAGCAAAACTTTGACTGGGTCAATCTCTGTCAATTTCCAACTGAATGGAATAGTTGCATACTACTGGCAATTAACTTAACATTAAGCAGGACTACTTTCAAACCAGAACCTCATAGATCTGAAACAGAAATTCAGAGGTTCCTCCACAAATGAGGTGAGTGGGTGTGGATCTGTAACATAACACAAAGACTAGAGTAGAAAAAACTGTTGAATAAGACTTAGCATTTAGACCTGTCCTGAGTGTTTAATATGCAGTGTTGGGGAGTAACGGAATACATGTACCGCCGTGAAGTATTTAAAATACAAAATATGAGTAACTGTATTCTGTTACAGTTACCGTTGAAAAGGGTGGTATTCAGAATACAGTTACTTTGTTGAAATAAATGGATTACACGGCGGTCTTTTCCTGTTTGATACATAAGGCTATGCTCTCTCTATTTTTAGTAATTCCACACCGGAGGAAACCCAAACAAAGCGCGCATTAAGAGGCTCTAATGCCTTACCAAATGTCAACCTACTGTAGCTCATTTTATATTAAGATTTAAAAATCTAGTTGGTATGTAGTGGAATACATTTTAAAAGTAACCTTCCCAACACTGTTAATATGTGTTTAATATAAGCATCCACCACTGTAACAGCATATGAATGCAGAAAACGAGGATAAGCAGTATTAGCCCCCGCCCCTTTGAGGGTAAAATAATGATGATAAGTGCTGTAAATTATCTTATCCTCATACTTCCTTGTTTCACCCATCAATAATGAATCTCTAAATGCTTAAAAATTGTTGTCTAACACTGCAATATCTATCAAGCATTGCTACAGCACAATTATATGGTGCTTGATTTAAAAAAGAAGAAGAACAAAATGTAGTGCACATTACCACATGTGTGGCAAAGTGCAATTACATTTTTCTCATGCAGAGAAAAATGTAGTGTCTCTTGTTTGAAGAAGGGCAATTTCAAGTTGAGGCGGTAATGTGATCTCCTGCAGTCGGACAGTCGGCAGAGTGGAGGCACAATATAAACATAATTACATTTATGACAGAAACACGCCACATCTCATCAGTCAGCGGAGGAGAGAGGGTGCCGGGTTGATCCATTTTGTCGCCCGTTCAGGGAGTGGAGTGGGGATATCACTTCACCCACTTAGTATATTAGACTGCAGCTAATTGATTGAATTGGATAAGACTTAAAGCACACCAAGAGTCTACTCTCCACATCGCCCACTCATCTGTAATCACATCCTTCACACATCTGATTCTCATTTTGAGAATTTTGTCCTCTTTGTACTTGTGTAAATCTGAGATATCTCGACCTGCAGGCATGCTGAAGACACAGATCTGTAATATTTATCCTTCATGCCTTTTACAGTGTTGTATATTTTTTTTATTTCTCTTTTCTAAAATGAGCATTAGTTTCATAATCGGGATGATTAATAACAGTTGATTGACTCCTTGTTTGTGATTAATGTTCACACTTTACCAAATCCCACACCCTTCTTGCACCATCCATGACAACATCGCATGTTCAGATTCCTGATTCTGGTCCAACTCTATTATTTACACAGTAAGGTGTGGGTGGTACTATACTGGTATGAGTACACTGACTGTAATCAAGCAGAAATAGCACAGCATGTGGGAAAAGGGTGCTTAATGTATGTACTGCATGTACCTTTTGGTTTACTCAGAGGGATTTGCTTCATGTAGTCCTTTAAGGTGAGATTAGAAACATCCTACTTGTTTGAAAAGACAGTTTTATTAGACATCGAGTCAAGACAAAGTGGTCAGACTGAGTTTAAGACAAGCCTTCACATGAAAGCCAATACAGCACGACTACAGAAGGCAAGACACACATCAGAGAAGCTGGAAGAAGCTGTGTGGATGATGTATCCACAACTATAGGACTGAGTACTGAATCAAGACATGAGAGAAATCAACAGTATACAATTAGATACATCATTTTTAGCCCGTGATAGTCCTGTATTTGTGTCCATAATCGACTTCTTGCACAGCCAATAAATGACACTTTGTCTCAACCCTTTAAATTAGTTACTGTTTTATTTTGGTAGGGAGTTATCGCCTGTGCCCTAAGCACTTCCTCCCTGTTTCTTTGTCTTGATTGTCTACACCTGTGTCTAGTTTGCTCCACTTGCTTCACTTATATGATTCCCCCTTGTGTATAAGTCCTGTCTTCCCTTCAGTCTTTATTGCAATGTCTGTTTGTTTTTAATACTGCTGTATTTAACAGTACACATATTGAGCAAACATGAGGAAAAACAGGAACAGCTGAACATACAGTTCATCATTCTGTAAGGGGAAAGTATTTCTAACTATGTCTTTGATTTTATTCACTGTTGCCTTCCTATTGGCTGGAAATACTATCCTTTAATATTTATCTTTTACAATGTTGCACATAAATTGCACAGAGACATGAGACATGAGGAGGAAATAGATCAGCCAGGGGCTGCAGTTTGTGGAAGGCTTCATAAGATAGGATGACAAACAGAGAAACAGGAATGGCAGGTGAAGTATGGAAATGTGAAATGTGGTGTTCTTCTGAGGCTGGTAAGTTTCAGTGTATTAGATATGGTCATCACCATTAACTTGAGATAAAGATCCTATCCAGCTGTTTAAGCAGAGACACCCAGACATTCCTTTCCATCTCCTCCAGTAGGCATCCCCTTTCTTTTAGAAGTCTGAGTTCACCTTGGAAAGAATTTGGGAAGCTCCCTCATGCTGGAATCAGCTGCAACTGGAACTACATGGAGTTTATGGAAGTTTCATTCAGAAAAAAAAAGTTACTATGTCAAAATTTCAGACTCAAAACTCATTAATTTGAGTCAATGAGTCTGAAATTTTGACCTATGGATGCCATTGGTTTTTTTAGTAGCATAAATCTGCTTATTTCAGCTTATACCAGTTATTTCAGGCAGCATCCTGACACAAAAAATTAAGCTCATTATCTTTAGCACTGAAGTTCACAGGTTTTGATTATTCCTCTATTTTACTCTTTATCACTTGTACATCGGTATATTTGTTTTGTTTTCCATGTGTGTATGAGCATGTGCGTTACTGGGCCGTTAAACTCCCATTGATTGTACTGCTTTTTACCTTGGCCAAATGATCTTATCCTGGTCAAATAAAAGCTTAAAAAACAACTTTGTTTCACCTTCAGTTTACTGTTTAATGCTCCAGTTGAGTAGTAATTCACGTCTCTTCTTGCATTAAAACCAAAACAACAACGTCATCCATGGCTGCCTTTACAACACATAACGCACATATGCACATTTTAAAGAGACACCATGCATTTTAAGCATGGACTTATTTGTAACTATCATGAGTCACACATGAAGCAGTGAACTGTGAAACTATTGTATAATATCCCCTTTGGTGTCTCCCTTCAGTTAAAAAAACATTGCATTATGGAACATTTCACCTAAGAGTCCCTTTTAAATAAAATTTAATCTATGCTTAATATAAAGATGACATCATTATTATCATTTTTGGGATCTGGAAGTCATATCCTCTCCATTTTAAAATACTCTGTAATCTATCCAAATAGATTATGGACACAACAAATGGTAATGTGGGTTGAAGTGATGTTACCAGATGGTGAGTGCACCTTTGCAACAATATTTTGTCCTTATTTCAGTAAATGAAAAGCATTTGGCAGCAAAGAACATCAGAAAACATCTTTTTTTATTTACCAATTTGTTTTTCATATATATAAAAACAATTACTGTTGACCTGCTGGAAAATCTCAGATCTTAGAGGGGCGTGCTTGCAAAAGGAAAGAAATAGCCAAACAACATCCTTTATCTAACTCCATGTAACGTTTTTCCTTTTTTTAAACAAGGGACAGAGCGATAAAAGCTTCAGAGAAAAAGCAAACAAAGACGCTTTCCACGTTGCATATTTAGTTCAAGCACAAAAGGACACAGTTTGCCGGATGAATCATTTGTCTGTGTGCTTTTTGATTAAATGCAATTATCTTCCAGGTTTCTTTAACCCACACACTGTCAAAGAAATTTGGATCAATTTAGAAGCCTCCGCGTTTGCTAAAATGAGCATCTGGGTTTTTGTGCTGGATTCAACAGGATCAACTGGGTGGTATGTGTTCAGATCAGTGTGGTGTACTATAATGTGCTTCCCAAGGCACTTTGTGTTCTGTCTAACCAGTTGAGAGTAGCAAGTGATGCGTGTTTGTTCACATGGTAAAGTGTTTGTGAGTGTGTGGTTTCTCATCTGTACCTTAATAATCTGTGAGCAGAGACAAGCTCGCTCTGCTGCAGCCTGTTGCTAGGTTTCTCTGCGCTCTACCTGGCAGAACATAAACTAAGCAGACGCTTTTGTCTCAGGAAAGTATCCAATTAGACAGTGAGTGCAGCAGGTATACATATAAACGTGGTCATCGTGTTCTGTCAAATTTTTAAAAACAGATTTTCTTTTTAAAATTTGACTTCTATTAATGTTTAGTACTTCGTGTTCTAACAAGATTATTAGCTATGGATGTCACAATTAGTGCAAAAGCCTTAAAAGCCTCAAAGACTTTAATTAACGCTTTTGAATTCACAACAGGTAAGAATTTACAGCTTTTCAGAATATAATTATCCTTGATATTCAAACTGTGGCTTTTAAGTCTCTTTCTTTTCATAGGTTCAAGTCCAGCTACTGAAGGGTGGTATGACATGTGCCCAATAGGGTGGTAGAACAGACAGGCACATACTGGTTGTGCTTACTTTCACAGGTGGAATTGCAGGTAAGATGTATCTGTATTCTGCATCTGTATTTACTGGGCATGTGTCTCCCTCATGTGCCCTCTGTTAAATCCCTTCAGTTCAGTTTTAATTATGTAGTGCCAAATCACAACAACAATCACTCCAAGGCACTTTATACTGGAAGTTAAAGATGCTGCAATAATACAGAGAAAACCCATCACCAACCATCAGATCACCCCCTGTGAGCATTCACACAGTAGGAAGAAAAAAATTCCTTTCAAGAGGAAGAAACTGATACCAGAATCAGGCTCAGGGAGGGGCAGCCATCTGCCTGATCCAGACCTAACTATATGCTTTATCAACTAGGAAAGGTTTAAGCCTAATCTTAAAAGCAGAGAGGGTGTCTGTCCCCCTAAATCCAAACTGGGAGGTAGTTCCACAGAAGAAGAACCTGAAAGCTGAAAGCTCTGCCTCCCATTCTACTTTTAAACACTCTGGAACCACAAGTAAGCCTGCAGTCTGAGAGCGAAGTGCTCTAATGGGGTGATATGGTACTATGGAGTCTTTAAGATACGATTATTATCCTGATTATTCTGGTTCTTGTGTGTGAGGAGAAGATTTTTAATTCAATAATATAGAAGCTCACAAAAGGCACATGAAATTTAAATGTCCTTATCTTGCGCAAAAGTTGTTTTTTCCAGACGTTGTTGTAGTACCTGGTGAGAGTGGTATCCATGCTCTTCGAGGTTACAAGAGAAAATCGTGGTGTCACCCAGTGAGGTGAAGACAAATCTGTTCAGCCAGCACATCATTTACCAAAGCCTGAAACACAGCGGGTGTATTAGTCAGTGCCCAAGGGGGCTGATGAAGGCCGTCATCCACTCATCTCCCTCCTAGTCATGACCAAGCTTTGGGTATTACACAGGTCCTGTAGGAGTTCAAAAGCAAAAGGAAAGAAATAGCCAAACAACATCCTTTATCTAACTCCAGGTAACGTTTTTCTTTTTTTAAACAAGGGACAGAGTGATAAAAGCTTCAGAGAAATAGCAAACAAAGACGCTGACGCTTTCCACGTTGCATATTTAGTTCATTTGTCTGTGTGCTTTTTGATTAAATGCAATTATCTTCCAGTCTTACTAAATAAAAACTTTGATGTATTTTATAAGTCTTGGTCATACCGTGTTTCAAAAGTGAGGCTTATTCATGGTATTTTTAGTTCGCTCAGTGGCTTACAACTTATCAATCACCAGTCTCTAGCCAATGAGCAAGTGATTTCACAGCCACACCCACCCCTTCTCATCACATCAATAGCCCCTTCCGGTTTCAACATGACTCTGCACCAGTGCACATAGCAAGAACTTGACCGGCCTGCACGGAGTCCTGACTTCAACAGACAGAACACCTTTGGGATGAATTAGAGTGGAGACTGTGAGCCAGGGCTTCTCGTCCAACATCAGGGTCTGACCTGAATGTGCTTCTGGAAGAATGGTCAAAAATTATCATAAGCACACTGCAAAGGGTGGGCTCATGTCATGTTAAACCATATGAATTAAGAATGGGATGTCACTTAAGTTCATGCGTGGGAAGGCAGACAAGCAAATACTTCTGGCAATATCATGTATGTGTACAGTTTATGAATGTAAGTCATGGCTTCTTCTGTTTCACTGGTCTCATTTAATCCTTAACTTTGTTTTCTCACCTGAAACAGAAAGTCAATCTTACCTTGCCGCTCATTTGCGGTCCATGTCTCCTGGGCCACTTCATGTTGCTGTGGCTCCACTTTACATCTGACTGCAGTATTTCAATTTGCTGTCCACAGGGCAGACTCTGCTTTATTATTAGCCACTTGACGAGCAGGGAATAATTATAGGATGTCAGAAGGGTCTACATGGCTGATGGACAAAGCTATTCCTGTTGTGTTCCTGTCTTTGTTAGTACAGCTTGCATTTAGGAGGCAGAAGAAACGGTGCGACATGCAGGGCCAAATGATTCTTCTTCACTACCTAGGAACAGAAATGCAGTGTTCAGTGCCTGCAGCCAGCAGTGATGCCTGCTAATGTCTTGTCACGATATGTAAATCAGATGTCACATGAGATAAGCAGTTTAAATTCTGCGTGCTCTTTGGGTAGCTTCATATAGACGACATGTAATTAATGCTAGGTGAATGGTAAATGCACAAAGACAGAAGCTGTCACCAATCAAATGCCTTAATTGTTGAATATATAAGTTTGAATAATGATAATGATTAGTTTGACAATCTGCAACTAGGTGAGAAAAATAATGGCCTTCATATGTCAAAATGAATGTCACTTTACCAAGCAGGAATACATTAAACCTTAGAGTTGAAGCTACCTCTGAGGGGAGGTTCTCGGGACCCTCAGGGACCCTGCCATCTGAGCTCTCATCCCATTAATTATTACCCTGTCAGGTGTGATATATAAGAAATAAAAGAACAGGAGTCAAATGATGAAATAAAACCTGCCTCAGTGTCTCGTCCTTCAGAGCATAATGAAGGGATAACTGATCCTTTCAAAACTGATCTTTCAGAGGGTTTGAATCTTGACTCTCCAGCTGTGCTTTACCTCCTGCACAGTCGCTTTATTTTTCCACTTCTGTTCAGAATGAACAAAGCTCTTTTGGGCAGAGATTCTGAGCAGAATGGAAATCATGTCGTTATCCTCTTTTTAACCCATGAAACATCAATATCTATCAGCAAATCATGCAAGTGCAAGGGGTAGGATCTATTAGCCTTACTATAAAATTTCTGACTCATAATGGGATACTAAATTTCCAATGCAAATGCCTGCAATAATCATAACATTCCATGTGCCTGAGTACTTTGTGTTTAATACTAATTACCACATTTTTGCATGTTAAACCAGCATAAAAGGCCCTTTGGAGTTGTCTTCTTTGAACTTGATTTCTGTGACTCCTTCTGATCTCCACTGTGCATTCTAGAGGTCTGATAAACATACTGAATATCCTTTAAATATACATGATAAAAAATATTTCTGGTGTTTACTGGCTTGTGAGGCCTGAGTGTGTTTTGTTTAGTTAATCAATGAAATAGTGTAAGCATGGAATTGTGTGTGTGGCCCACACACATAGGACCTAACAAAATACTGATCATAAAAACCCAAAAGAATTGATTGAAATGAGTTTGCTTAGTTCTGTTAGAATATAACAAAACTCACTTACCAGGCTCTCTAAAGCTGACTAATCCATTAGTCACATTTCGTTTCCATACGCAAAGCAAAATTTCAGCGTTTCAGCTTGTAACACATAATTGTTATTGCAATACACGCTTTATTGACTAAAAAAAGCTATCTTTGTGGCCTCTAACAGTCATTTATCTTTGCTTTTCTTTTTGTTGTTGTTGTTATTTTGAGTGATTTTTTAAACTTGAGAAGTAGTTTCCAGGAAAATCCAACAGATGTCACATTTATACCCCTCTATTACTCACCTGTAGCTCAAACAGTGAGCAGTACTGTAATAGGACTGAGTAATGGTAGCTTGCAAATTGAATCTACTAATCATATATATATATACTTTTTTTTAAACTGCTCCCAGTCCAACACAGACTCCTCACAAGGACAAAAGTGCAGTTAAGAGTCACAAGTGTCATTAATAAGAAATGCTTTCTAATTAAAGTCTACAAGCAGTTACCATGAATGGCCATGCACACTGACTTTCTTGAGTCTTTTACTGTGAGCTTTCTGAAACCAGTGGATGCACTGTTATTCCAGAAGCGCATTTGTAAGTCAAATACTGATGTTGGAGAAGGCCTGGCTTGCAGTCTCTGCATTAATTCATCCCAAACATGTTCTTTCTGATGAGGTCAGGGCTCTGTGCAGGCTACTCAAGTTCTTCCACTCCAAACTCACTCATGTCCATGTTTGTGAACTTTACTTTGTGCACTGATACGCAGTGATGTTGGACCAGGAAGTAGCCATTCCCAAACTGTTCCCACAAAATTGGGAGCATGAAGTTGTCTAAAGTGTCTTGGCATCCTGAAGCTATAAGAGTTCCTTTCGGTGGAAAGAACCCAAAAAACAAGGCCTCACCATAATCTTTCCTCCACAAAACTCTGTCTGGTCTTTAAGTCTGACGTCATTAGCCATGTCTGGGCCCAAACTCTGCCACAGGTCCTTAAGTCAAACAATCACTGATGCTGCAGTGATTGTTTGACCATTAAGTTTAACATCCAGACATCCATGAAAGTAGAATTTATGAAATTTAACAGAGTTAGAAGTTAGCAGGGATTTAGCTCGCTAGTTTCCATCTAAATATAATATACCATGTTCTGACTGAGGGATTACTGAAACAAATTAAAACGTACAGCTCTGCTATAACTTCCAACATAAATGAAGACAGGAAACTAAACAGCAGTGACGTTTGTAGGGTTACTGAAGTTTGGCTAGCTGGTATATAACGATGTGCTACGTGACCGCTAGCAACACAGCTATGTTAGCATAATATAAATAGTGAAGCTGGAGGATGAACGCTAACGAACGGAGGACTTTTTTCCACAAATGAAAAGTTAATGTTCCCAATGGTTAGAGGCAAATGCAATCACATGGCAGGATACTGTAAACGGACCAAACGTCAGCCAGGAGAACAACTGAGATAATCCATCCGCAATACGAGGTTAGTCATTCATATACTGCTGCATGGGCTGGGCTGTAGTTACATGTACAGGTTTAAAAACTGAGCTTTAAAATGAATAGCGGTAATAAAACCCGAGAGACGCTGACAGTGATCGCTGACTGTTTTTAGGGGCTTTTTGAGATTAAATAGAACAAGATACAAACTTTTAAAACATGTTAAAAACACAACAGCCTTATTAAATACAGACTACTTTGGGCCCAGAAGCAGGATTCATCATGTCATCACTTAAAGACCGGATACTTGGGACAATGCAGTCAGACAAGTACTGTTGTCCTGGCAACCGCCAAACCCAGACTCACCCATTGGATTGCCAGATGGAGAAGTAGGATTTGTCATTCCAGAGAACCCATCTCCACTACTGTAGAGTTCAGCGGCAGCATGCTTTACATCACTATATCCCACACTTTGCATTGCACTTGGTGATGTAAGGATTGAATGCAGATGCTTGCCCCGGTAACCCATTCCATGAAGCTCTCATTAAGTTTGGAGGCGAGTGACTCAGAAAGTTGGCGACCTATGGATATTATGCACCTGAGCATTTGCCACTGAGTTGCTGTTGTTCCCAGTCACTTCCTTTTTGTTTTAATACCACTAACAGTTGACTGTGAAATATATGGTAGTAAGGAAACTTTCCTACATTCTACCATGGTACCAGGGTGGAATTCACATATCTAAACCTCCATGGCCACAGGTGCTTGATTTTACACACCAGTGGTCGTGGAGGTGATTGGAACGCCTGCATCCAATGATTTGAATGTGTGACTAAATACTTATAATACTTATGGTATTAAAGGTAATCAGGAAGAGTGGAAATATAAGCGTAACAAGACACAGCTGCAAAAAATCAAGGACAATGAGCCAGGGAAAGTAAAACCAGGAATAAGACACCAAAGACAACAAGCTACTGAAATAAAACAGGAAGTCTGACTCACCTTAACACCCTTCAAATTGTAACGGAAGGTTTTTCTGTTTTTTTCCATCTTATTTTTAAAAAATGTCTTACTGTTCCGTAAACTGGCTTGTTTTGCCAGTTTGAGTGTATATGTTTCTCCAGCCAACACAGCGTTGCATAAGAGCTGAAACTGTTAACTGGGGGTTAAAAGATTCTTAGCAAACAGTCATGAACTACTAAGAATGAATCACTGGCGTTCCAAGCGTGGGATTGTTTGGGCCATAAAGTGAATTTAGACTGCTTGTTGTCTGCTACGTTGCATGACATGGTTGTGCTTGTCATTTCTTTCATTCTTCTCCAAGGAGAACAGACAGCTTATGCGGTTCAGTATAAATAATATGAAAGCCATCAAATAAGAGAAGAGAGAACTGCTGCCATGTCTGACAACAAAGAGGAATAAAAATCTTTATGCAGAGTGTGAAATCTGTATTTACATTACATGTCCTCATGCGTCCTTCTCAGGCCTGAGCCTTCATTGAGCTTCTGCAGTTATTAGACTTTCTAATAATAACAGCAGCAAAGGGTCAAATACAAATTTGCTCTCTCCAAATGTTCTCCATGAACCTCATCTTGATATGCTTCTCATATTGTCTGTTTACCTGTGAAGCTGACATTTATTCAACAATATATCCTCAGAAAAATAACCAGAAGGGATTTTTTTTCCTTTTTGCTGTATTTTGACTGTCTATTAATGCACAGTAGTTGTTTTTTTTTTCAGTCTGTGATTCAGAAACTTCTTCAAATGCAAAACAATCTGGCGCTTTTAGTACTAGCAGATAATTCATACATGAATTACGATTTCTAGCTGCACTGCCAGATATTCAGTGTCCTGACTCTTTCTATTAATTTGCACCAACAGGCACACTTGACCTCAGAGTGGAACCTCACTCTTCAGTTTAACCCAGAACAACTTGACATCAATTTAGACATTTTTTGCACTCACTTTTGGCTCCCTCACCATGCGAGGAAATTAAAAATTGTTACAGGGTGTTATGGTACTTCCAAGCAACAACGTTTCCATAGCCACTAAAATCACCATGCTGATACTTTTAGGCATTGTCTCCAGAGATTGTTTGTGATAGGCAAAACACTTTATGAAGCCAGACTGTCGACTGGCTACATATTTAAAGAATGTTAGCTACCACTCACCGCTCGTCTGCAGGCTTTATTTAAATGGAAAACTTCC
>NW_005187505.1:2245745-2278404 GCF_000239375.1 Pundamilia nyererei | reverse complement strand
GTATATGGTTGAAGTGACAATAAAGCCAACTTGACTTGACTTGACTTGACTTGAAGATTTTCACTTACAGAGTAATACTAGCTCACAGTTCTTCGTAGTGATATTAGAAAGGAGAATGCCACTTCAAACTAAAGCGTAAACACTCGCAGAATGTGTGCAGACATGTGCCATGATATTATACAGGAGGGTCTGAGAGTTCATGTTAGCACATTCATTACGCTGCTTGTTTCTCAGGAATTCAGTCGGTGCTGTTTAAGTCTATTCTGCCATTAAACACACAATGCACCATGTCTCTATTTTCTCCTCACTTCAGGCAGAAACAAAAATGTCCTTTATGTGCTCCAAGGCAAGTGTGTTACATCATGTCTATAGTACACACTCGATGTCTTATAAAATAAAATCAAGGCTCCTTTGTGTCTGAAACCGAGGGTGTCCTTGAGCATGCTCCCAGCATCATGAGAACACCTCTGACTCCACCTACTGGTAGATCTGTCTGAAAATGTTTACCAGGAGACTTGCAGCGTGTATTTCTTTTTCTTTTTTTTTTAAAGCAACATGTGAATATTCTAAAATGGAATAAAAATTAATGTGACCTTTAAAGCTTTTAATTTGCACTCAGTGTGATGCTAATTTTATTTGTTCTCAGTTTGCTCCCACACAGCTCACCATCACACATGCTGGCTTCTGCATTATAGTGACGTCCAAAATAATTCAGTCAGTGTGTTATGTTTCACAATATTAAGCATTATGCAATGAAACAGAGTAAATGAATCACAAAAAACAATTAAAACACAAACAAAATAATTCTAAATAAAATAACAGTTTTATATTGACACACATGGTTCTCAAACCATGGGGCAGGTCCCATTTGCGGCGCATAAAGCCACTGCAAGTTGGGCATTTGACTAAAATTTAGCTTCGATATTTTTAATAGTTTATGACTGATTAAAGAAATTTTGGTGCAGGGGGGCATGAACTTCTTTTGGCAACTGAAGTGAGGCAAATCAGAAAAAAGACAGAGAACCACTAGTTTACACATTATATTGATTAATTGGCCAATTTATTAGGTACTTTTCAAGCACAAATATCTAATCATCCATTCACACGATTGCAACTTAGTACATTTAGACACGTAGACTGAGTGAATAGATTTTGAACACAGCATTGTTGGATATTTTAGAAACTGCTGATCTACTGGGATTTTCCTGCACAGTCTTTTCTGGAGTTTGTGCAGGAAATGGTCTGAATAAGAGAAAATATTCAGCGATCAGCTCTATGGCTAAAAAAACTTGTTGATACCAGAGGTCAGAGGAGAATGGGCAGACTGCTTCAAGCTCACAGGAAGGCAGCAGTAACTGAAATAGCCACTCGTTATCACCAAAGTATCTGTTATCTGTACCAAAAATATCTCAGAATGGACAGCAGAAGACCACACTGGGTGCCACTCCTGTCAGCAATGAGCAGGAAACTGAGGCTACAGTTCACACAGGATCACCACAACTAGAACCTCAAACATGGGCTGGTCTGGGGAGTCTTGATTTCTGCTGCAACGTTTGGATGGTAGTATCATAATTTGCCATAAACAGCATGAAAACATGGATCTGGTGGTGTAATGTGCAAGGAATATTTCACTGGCACACTTTGGACACCTTTATAAACATAGTGCACCCATCTTCTGATGGCTGCTCTCAGAATGGTTTTTTAAACAGGACAATGAGTTCACTCAAATGACCTCCATGTCATCAGAACACCGTGGGATGTGGTGGAATGGAAATTTTCATCAGGGATGTACATGCAATGAATCTGCAGGAAGTCTATGACGCTATTATCTCAATATGGACCAAATTCTCTGAGGAATGTTTCCAGCACTTCCTTTCTATGTCATGAAGAATTAAGGCAGCTCTGAAGGTACAAGATGTACATAACAAAGAAGCTGGTGAGTATATATGTATATATGCAGCATGTACATCATATGTGAACAAGAAACACATCTGAATATAAATGTCAAAAACTCTGCGCTGGATTGCTACAAACCTCTCCAAAAACTCAAACCAAGAAACACTATTAAAATAGACAGAAATCTTAAATATTAAGTAAAATACCATGTGACAAAACAAAATGGCAAAATAAATGTTAAAAAATTGCACAAACGGAAATAACTAAATGAAGGGGGAAAAGTAAAAAACAATAAATGACATATGATAAATAGAAACTCTTAATAATAATTTCTATTTTACAAAGATAATAGATACAAAGAATTCAGTTAATACTTGTACAGCTGCTGTTATTGTGTGTTTATATATATTTATTTATTTATATTTCTTCATACATTCTTATATAGTTCTATACTGTGTATTGTGTATTTTGTTGTACAGTTATTTTATTTTCAACTTTAATTTATATATTTTATCTTATTCTTTCCCAGTTAAATTTACCCTTCATTCTAATTTGTGTTGTACAGTTATTTCATTTTAACCTTAATTTTCTATATTTTATTCCTTCCTAGTTAAATTTACACTTTTTAATTTTTCATATTTATTTCCTGTCTTATTCATAGCCTTTTCCTTTTTTTTTTCTTTAGGTCACAAGCAGTTGTCTAAGCATTTCACTGCATATCATACTGTGTATGACTGTGTACGTGACAAATAAAAATTTGAATTTGAATTTGAATAAATTCTTTGTAAAAAGTTGAATACAGCACAATTAAAGGTAAAAGTCTAAATGAAATCATTATCATCACTTAGAGGTCACTACAGTGGATTGTCTGTCTCAGCTTCCTCCGTCACACTAACCCTCTATGTCCTCCATTGATATATCAGTGGAGCTGCTAAATAAGAGGAGAAGAGGAAAACCACGCTGAGCATTCATCTCCACTATATCCACTATCCCTCCTCTGTATGTCAGAATCATCTCAACCTTCTCTGTCTTACTTCGCTCAGCATCTGCTGTCCCTCATATATAATAATAAGTTAAGAATAACATACAACATTATATTAGCCTACAATGGGATGACAAAGCTCATGTAGAATACTTTCTTAACACTAGGAGCAGAAGATGTTTTTTTAAATCATTTTATTATCATGAAGGTTGGAAAAATATGAAAATTACTGAATTCAAAGTGTTGCTTTGTGGCAGCAGTGAGAAAGATACAAGAAATGTCATGTCTTAGTCTAACATCAGAGGACATGAGTTTTATTGTGAAGGGCAAAAGCGATTCTTCCTCTGCTAACGGATTTTATGCTTTTATTCTGAAGTCATGACTTCCTGAAGTTTCTTCCTGTGTGGCTTTAACTTGACGCCGCACTCTATCGCCTTTTTTAGCTGGATGAAAACTTCATTTCACAGACAAATTCAATGAGAAGGTGAACGGCCACCATGAAGCTCCGTTGAAAGGCGGCCAAAGAGTTTGGAGTAAGCTAACTGGAGACTGCAGGACCCCGTCGTTAAAACTTTTTCTTTGGTCGAAAACTGTAAGTTTTCCGAAGTTTCAATTAAGTTTTTTGCAGTTTTAAAAACAGAGTTACTGTTAACTGTTGACTTTTCCAGTCTTTACTAAAGTGCTTACTTGACTTTTATGGTGTTAAAAACGCTAAAGTCATCTCGTTTTCTGTTTAATTGGACTTGAAGCTAAAAACGATGTGGACGTGTTAGCTAACGTATTAACCCAGAGGTGAGCTTTTCCCCCTAACTTTTGCGTATTCATTTGAATATTGAATGTATTCCCTATGTTAATGGCTATTTAAGATTATACTGCACATATGGCAGCCTAAAGTTAAATAGCCATAATTGTGTTGAGGTATTTAGAATTTATTGTGATATTATAATTTGTATTTTCCTCTATTTCTACACCATCGGTGAACACTTATATAGAAAATCTCCCCGGGTCTTACTGTGATATTTCACTGCAGTTTTAAAATGTTATTTGGGGTTAAATCACCAGCCCATGCACCACACATGTGTTTAAATTCCATGTTAACAAAAAACACATGTAGATACTAATAATCCATAGAAGTGATAAAGTTATTGGAGACAGTACTTTTTTTTTTCAAAGCATTGCAGTTTCTTTTAGTGCTTTTAATTGTGCTAGCTTTGTATGTGAGGACCCTTATTGCATCACATTTTATTTATGTATCCATAAATGTGCAGGCCAACTTATGAATCACTGTCGTGAACCTCCAGTCAGACTCAGTTTGGCGCCCAGCATCATTTAGAAAATGATGTAGGAGCCAGCACTTTATAGCTGATTCAGGTCCAGTGTCGGCTTTTTTCATCATCAGCCTGAGACTTATGCAGCCTTTGTGTGGGTAAAAGTCTGCAGTGTAGTTTTTTTTTTATTCAGGAAAACCCCCACTCCTGAGGCACATGACCCCCTGGCAGTGCTCTACTCTCCCGATCTCCCTCTGGTGACGTCTTGGCCTGCAGGCAGATAACCTAAAACTTAACAAAGGATTTTATTTCCCTCTCTGTCAATAACCACATTTGTATTCTCACCTCACTCATTCAGCCAATGATTCATGTCTCAGAAAACCCATGCTGATGCACACTTGCTTGCACAGCCATATCTGATGTTACAGGAGCATAGTAAAACAAACTGCTTAGTGATTGTTTAAGAGACACAAATAAATAAGTCTAATCTCCTGGAAGCATGTTTCCTCAGGCAGCAGGCGTGTGCGTGTGTGTGTGTGTGTCTGTCTGTCAGTCAGTCAGTCAGTCAGTCAGTCAGTCAGTCAGGACAAAGTCCATTATTGGCCCATGGCAGTAAACTTGCCTTGCAATAAGATTTACATGGCACACTCCCCAAAGTTTTCTAGATTTAGATTTTGTTTTTCTTAAAGCCACGTGTCCAAAAATTCTACGGGGGCCTTTCTATCTCAGGCACCTTTTTTTTTTTTTTTTTTTTTTTTTTTCTCTCCATGATATTTGCATTCCTTGCATTCTTGGTGCAGTTATCTTGTGGTAGTGTATTTTGAAAGAAGGGAGGTGTCATGTTGAAGCCACATGACATACTGGGATGTTTACATTCTTCTGAAATTAATTATAACGTCTTAATCTAAAACATTTGTCTCACAAGAACAGATTTAAAGGCTCGTTCCTCTCTAAATTCAGTAAAATTGATGCTAAAGGCTCCATTATGATGTGACAGAAGTAATATAGGAGCTCCTGGACTTTCAGCTTTTATTGCAGTGTGTGAAGGGATTGCAGGAAAATTGCAGTGTCTTTGCAAGAGGAAGACATTTCCCCAGAATTTGCCAGGAAGCACTTCCTGACAGGACTGAGTGAAGGTCTTCCTGAGCGTAAGGATGCCTCTGTTTCAATCCTGTTTATTGGAAGCGCTTATAATGGTGTGAGTAATACTAGGACTTCTGAGTTACCTTAGTGATAACAAAGGCAACAAACTGTAGTTTTTCTTGGCTTGCTGAGATCTCTTACTCATTTCCTCCAGAGCTTTTCTTTATTTTGACAATTTATTTTTCCCCTCTAGTTTGAATTCTGCCTGTGATGTAGTTTGGGCCACGTGGAAAAACTGCAATAACTTGGGATCAGAGTCGTGGTGCTACCATGTGAGGCTCTAAAAGACAAAGACTTGTTTGTGTAGCGTGTTGCGGCAGCCGGTGCTGCAGTGAGAAACCCAGCGCTGGTTTAGTGTCTGACGTTACTATGAAACAACCTGACCTCACAGTAGCCCAGACTGAAAGTTCTATGCACCATCTCTCAGGGGGAAGGGTAAACAAAAGGAGGGTGTTTGACTGGAGTTTTTGACGGGGCTTTTTCTTAAATTGGGTGGCACAGAAAGACCAAGAGCAAGGCAGGTGGGCCAGAATATTCAATCATAAAATGCAGTGATGACAACTGGTGTGGAAAAACATTAGGTGCAGCCCTGTGCTCCAGTGCACAAAAGCCTGCAGATGATTCTTGTACTGAATAAGTTTTTATAAGTCGATTAATGTCTTAGTAACTTTTGTCATTGTTATTAGCTGTCAGTTCAGCTCAGGAGGGTTCAAATCCGACTAAAACAAATGTTTTAAAAGGAATGGCAGCAATGTAGGTGTATTGGAGACGGTCTGTATTCAGTTATAGTTTCAGATCTGGTTATATTTGCAGTTTATTTTAGTCAAGGGTGATGGTGCTGAAGGAGAAGCGAATGTATTGATTAGATTACTTTTAAAGAAGAAGTAGTCATGAACTTATGGTAGCAAGTTATTTTAAACTTGTTCTCAGACCTTTGACCTAAAGTGTCACACAGATTTACAAACCATGAGCAAAAGTATCGTACAGCTGATTATGAGCAGGTCTAAACTTCCTACGACAAACTGGGTTGTAGTACTTCACCTTATGCAGCTTCTTATGCTACATTCTGAAATGCACATCTGTACCACAGCTGGAGGTAAGTTATAGGAGCACGAGGCACCGGTAGAGGCGTGTGTGTGTTACAGAGACCGACCATTCAACGTATGGTCAAGTAATCCCAGCCTATTTTCAGATGCTTCATCCCTCCCCCCTCCTCATTCTGTATCACTCCAAATCCATCTGGTTGACGTTAAAACCACCTCTTAGCCCCAGAAAAGTAGAGTTTGATTCTCTTACTGATTTCTTTCTTTAAAATTGAAAAATTCTTCTGTCAGATGGATTTAGATCAGTAGCATTGATTCCTTTTTTTGGGGGGGGGGAAACATTTATTCAAATGGCAAGAGCAGAACAATAAGTGAATGATGTCATTAATGCGGTTTTATAGTGTGTTTTTTATAGTGTTAGATGGCCTCTCAGACCTCCACAAAAAAGCTGTTTTTAGGCCTCTGAACATATGCTTTTTATCCATTGCTTTTGCAATTATTGCCCTTTTTAAAATAAAAACTTTAGTTTAGAGTGAACTAAGGTTTGTGAGCAATTTATTCATGATTGATATAAGTGGATATTTGCTTTGTAAAAGTGTATCAAAAGAGCATTGTTGAATAGGCTTGGAGTGAAATGTCCACCTCTTTCATAGAAGTTTACCCTCTGACTGGTCCCAGCAGATACGTACCCCTCCCTAAGCCTGGTTCAGGCAGAGGTCTCTTCCTGTAAAAGAGGAGTATTTCCTCACCACCATCAACAAATGCTTGCTCATAGAGGGTCATCTGATCACAGTCAACCGATGGGGTTTTCTTTCTAATATTGTATGGTCTTTAACTTAAAATATAAAGGGCGATTCTTGTGAAATCAAGTTAGAGGTTGTGTCTACTGTTTTTGTTTCCCAATGTTGTTTCTCCTGACACTGACGATCAAAAATTATGCAGCAACCAGCTGGGTGTACAGAGCAAAGACGTTGGCCTAAGGAAAAGCTACAACCACTTGAAGCTGGCTCTGCATCGTCTCAGTATCATCACATCATCTCAATATGTGGGATAATAATGATGCTCAGTCCCACAAAGATATTTGTGGTCTTGATGGTATATTTTAAAACAAACTGGAGGCCAATTGTGGTTAAGTTTTTGCAAAAGTATGTAATGTGGACATGTTTTCCTTCTGATCGGTGTTTTCCTGGTGTGTCTGAAAAGATATCTATGATAGTCGGGACCAAGCCTCTTCCTTCCTACTTAAGACAATAAAAAAATAAAAAAGTAAGGGTTAAGCAATTTCCTTAAACAGCTGGACACTATCTTTTTTTGAGGAAAAATTACTTCAGCAGGACTGAATGTTTGCATGTGTTTCAACTTTCATCAGGGAAGAATAGACTTTGGGCACAGGATGGATCATGTGTGATGTCAAAACAAACTACTGTGGTCAACAATGGAGCTCCATGGCACAGAGGAATAGGATATTTCTGGCTCTAGCAGATAGACAATACTTGTTTGTAGGTTCAGTTCTTTTCTGCGTGGGTTTTTTATTTTTTATTTTTATTTTTTATTTTTTTTGCTTGGGGTAAAATATCTGAATCCATTTGAGTTGCCTCCATGTATATGACACGCCAGCTTTTGTTTGTTGTTTCTTGTTGGCATTTTATCTTTTCCCTTCATGGATCAGTTTAAATGTCTTGGGCTTTGACATAATACAGTCCTTGGGGGGATTTAGTGTGAGGGAAAGAGGGTCAAAAAGGTCAGCAGGAATGTCACTGCCTGGTATTAGTGTTTAGTTTGTGGGAGAACTGGCTTGCTTAGGAATGCATGCAGTCATCACTCCTACGCTTCAGGCATCAGACAATACAATTTCATATGGACCCTCCTTCATAAGGCCACAGATGGACTCTCATCTTTAGGTTTAGCCATATTTTATATATATATATATATAATTTATTTTTTAAATGGTTGATCTGTTCATCACTGATGTGAGTAAAAGTGGAAAATCCCTGACATTTTAAAGGCTTTGAGTCTAAAGAACGACCAAACCAGTTTTTACGGAAGGTTTCAGTGCCATCTATTTGCTGCATGGCCAGCACAAAATTGACTTTTATTTTCATGTGCTCATTTAATTCCTGTTTTGACTCTTTTCCAGAGATAAATTGACCTGGCATTTTGACTTTCATGGGAATTGTTACTAAATGGGATTTCACATGAAACTCATTCCAGTTTCGATGTGGCTTTTATCACATGACAACTCATTCTATTTCATATCTCCTCAAGGGACAAAAAAATGGGACCATTAATGACAGCTGAACAGAGCATGAGTTAGGGTGTCTTGTGAAGGATTTCATTATTTACATATTTATTTGTTTGTTTTTAAATTTCAAAAGTGTTTCCAGCAACAAATATGACTCTTGAGCTATATATTTCCTCCAGAGTTTATTCAAAAAGCATCCTGTTTCCATCAAATCACAGAGTAAAGCATAGTAGTAGCAGTCGTAGTAAGAAGTGCATCGGTGGTGTGCCTCCAACCTCATTCCACTTGGAAACTTTACAGTTTATATGGAAAGCAGGTTGTTATATCTTCAGATGCATGTGTCTGCATAACCAGGGTTCTGTTTAGATTCAAGCGTAATGATATGTTGATGTTGTACTACAAATACAGCACTTTGTATGACATTTTGGAACAAACCTACACCCACTTCTCTGCAGTTAAACCAGGCGCCAAAGCACTTAAGGCTCCTTGTTTTAACAGCAGACTGTAGCAAACCCAGCTCACATATTGAGGTCATTGGTCTTAATTAAGCCCTTAATGCCAATTCTTAACCTACTGGGTATGACACTGTGACCCCACAGAGGGAGGAAATGAGGCAAAGCCACTAGTCCCTGCCCCCCCTCCCTTTTTTACTATGCAATGTCTGAACAAGTGGGGTTACTGTTTTTATGTCGGACAGCTGGGCTCTCTGTGCCATATTGTTTACTATTTCAGTTCCTCTAAATCAGATTTTGTTTGAAGCGATAAGTGGCCAGTGCAAGTAAAAGAGAGACATGTGATAAGTGTTTGAATCCACTGGTCATGGGTATATTGTCCAACTTTGTTATGGAAGTTTGAAATGCCGAGCATGCCGGAGCTACAAGGCCTGAGACCCCTGGGAGAATAGTGCCATTATTTTAGAGAGGAGCCTGGCCATGAGCACTCGTGACTGCCCACTCGCCGGAAATAAGGGCTTCTGGATAATAAGTCCTGGAAATCACTTTGTTTTTTGTCTCTGAGGCAGCCAGTTTTTTTTTTTGTTTTTTTTTTCTTTTCGTTTTTTTGTGTCGCCGACTGCAAGGGTAATTTGATGCAGCAGTCATTTGAAAAGGAAGAATGAGACCTTTTACTGTAACAAGATTAGTGATAACTTAATAATAATTTCTTTTTCAAGTGGAAATGCAAATGCATGCATACAGGCAGGCTTTCTGGTTCAAAACAGGCTATTGTGCATCAACAGTGCAATTTCCTTACCAGTAACTACAACAGGGACAAGGGTGGCATCAAAAATATATGTAAAGGACTCTTTAGGGAATTGCCTGATTCACCAGAAATGGCAGTTTACTGTTGTTGTCTTGCTTTTCTTTACTGGACATGTTAATTTTAGTTGTTTAGACGTGGCATGAACATTTTGCAAATTTGTCTGCCTACTCTTAGGAAGTGGCTCTCCAGTCCTGTTTTGGATCAAAACATCCCTCCCACCAAGTTCCAGTGTTTTCACCACAGTAGACTTTGAGACCTGGCATTTTAGGGAATACTGACATTCTTGGTTGAAAACATGTCCAGCTAGTCCAGCGTGTTACATCTGCTATATTTTAAAAACTGTTACTGGGTAACATTAGGAGTGATAGTTGCACAAGAAAAGGGCCAGTGTATGCCCACATTGTTTTTAATGCAATGTCAAACAAATAACACGACATATCGTAATGTGGACTATTATATAAAAACGTATGGAATGCCTACAAATCCATATTTTATCCCAAATACAGCATTTTAAAACACTGGTTGTTTAAACTGAGGCATTTTACTCTTTCATGAAAATTTTTTTTTTCTCATTATCATTTGAATGCAGCAACATATTAAAACACAAAACTTGGGGCAGGGACAGCAAACGGCTGGAAGAGTAAGTAGTACTAAAGAGAAACAGCTGGAGGAACCTTTTGGCGCTAATTAAGTTAATTGGCAATGGGTCAGTAACATATTGTCTGTATAAAAAGAGCACTTGAGAGAATTGGGTCGAACTCGCCTGCCTGCAGTCTAAATCTTTTACCGATTAACAACATTTAGCCATCCTTTTTTTTTTTTTTTTTTTTTTTTTTTTTTTTTTGGGGGGGGGGGGACTTTCTTTGTAACCTAATTTTTAGCCATCAAAGTAGCCAAACAAATGCTAGACATTCATCCATACCCTCGTTAGCCTGATTCTGATTCTCACTTTAACTCTAAAACCAAAGTTACAAGTTTGCCAGTGTAATCATTTTTAATCATTTAGATTGTTTTTAAAAACAAACTGTTTCCAACGAAGATGACTTCAGATGTTTAATCTGTTCAGTCTTTGGTTTGCTGTGACAAACCAGTCCTTCATTTAAAATTTCTTTTGGAAGAGTAGCTCTCAAGAGCTGGAGTTAAGTCTGCCCATCACACAATCACTTTTTGAACAAGCACAATTGCACACACATTCAAGGAGTGTGTGCTTACACCTAAGCGTTTTTCCAAACACTGACATAAGGCCAACCCTGATGCTTTCAGGGAACATTTGTAAACTGTAGCTCCAGAAAATTTGTAACATTATCCAAATAAACACTGCACTAGTGTCATTAAATTTCTGAATTCTGTGAAGAGAAGCTGTCGGTGCTGTTGTCTTAGTGGCTGTTGATGATGTGATATGTGGTTTCATGTGGGCATGAAACACCATCTCATCACACGGTGTATTTAGAAGTTGTAGTTGAGTGCTGTTAAACATCTATTTAGCCAGATCCAGTTTGAATAGTTGCTTTGATGAAAAGTTGAAGAGCTTTTACGCAGTAATGGCAATACTTTTACCTCATGTGCAATACTCCAGCAGTTTGGGGGATGGCCACTTTTCAATCTTTTCTGTCTTACAACGATCAAAGTCTGTTTGTGAACTGATATCATAAAAAAGACTACTGCAGGCATAGCTGCAGACACCATATTTGGCAGTGATTTGATTTTGAAGTATATTTTAATGCCTTTTAGTTCCGGCCAAGATCCTTTATGGAGTTTCCCTTTTTTCTTATGCTTGTCTTCTCTTTCAGAACAATTGAACACAAGATGATGTCTGACGCTAGCGAGATGTTGGCAGCAGCCTTGGAGCAAATGGATGGGATCATAGCAGGTAACCACAGTGAACATTTGGACTCTAAGACCTGGGAATAGCACTTTTTCAAGTGGGCATGGTAAGCTATGAGGGTCTACTCACATCTGGAAATCATTAAATTGCAAATACAGAGTCTAGCGGACAATAACTTTACCACTTTTACCTGCAGTTTAATGTAATCCTTCTGAATATACATGAGTCTGAAATACAGCTGAAACCATGCTTTTAGTGGTCTGCCTCCACTGCTTGAAGAATTAAAGTAAGTTTCCATTGTCCCTGCCGTGATGGAAACTAATGATTATTCAAGCTCTGTGAGTTTGGAATATAAACCTCTTGCTTGCGAGCTTTTGGCTGCACTCTGTATATTTGTGCTGCTGCAGATGAGCAGACCAGGCTTCAGTTTTTGAGTCCCTACTTTTCCACTGATGTGTGTAATTATAGCACTGACCTTTCCAATGGGAACGAGACGGCTGATCACATGATATCACCCCGTCCCCACTGTTTCCGCAGAAACCACAGGCATCATCAAGCCCTCATGCCCTGCTACTGTGGGGGAAGCCATGCTTGGTGGGAACATCATGCACTTGAAATCAGTTGGGATGCTGCCGCATTTGCTTCCAAATAAAATGCAGTTGCCACTTATACAGAGAGATTTAATTGTCTTTGTTATCTTATATTTTGTCTGATGGACACCATACAAATATTGTTTGCTCAGTATGTTTGCATGATTGTGGTATTCTCGCCACGTCGGCATTAAAGTATCCAAGAAAGTACCTAAAAGTTATTATGATGCTTTAATTTGCTGAAATGTTTACTTGAGTAGGAGGAAAATGGCTTCAGAGGGAAAACCATGTGAGCTATTTAAACGAACATAATGGTCTTTGAGAATTTGATGGAGACCCCAATTAAAATGTTCTATGAAGGATGTGAAGAGCTGCAACTGTAACAGCTCTGAGCTGCAACAACCATTTTTAACTGTCATTAAAAATGGTGTCTCTGTGTTGGGGTTGTGCAGTTAATCAAATTTTAAATTCTGTTAACATTTTGGCAAGATAAGAAGTTAATTGAGATGAAAAATGAATCATTTACTTAATTGTTTTCCAAAACTGCTCCTATGTTTGACCTTTTAGCACACTTCATGCCTCTAATTCACTCCGTGCCAGTCACCTCACTAAACTTCTTTTTTTCTTTTATCTTTTTTTTAAAAATAATTCAATTTCATGGAATTAATGAAAAGACAAGGATTTTTTTTCTTGAACTTTAATAAATAATTTTTTTCCAAATCATATTCTTAATGACAAAATAATCGTTAGCATAATCGAATACCTCTGTTCTGTACATATGCTCTTGTGAAAATTCATTATAGACGTTTTGTTTAATCTTGTTACATCATAGAAAAAGAACTGATACATGAGAAATGTGCACAGCTGTGCAGCAATTAATTTAAAGCAGTTAAAAGGAGCTTTAGTTTGTTTATGCACCACAAGTTAAATCTTATTTATATTCTTTTACCGCTGACCTGGAGTTCTTGCCATTTAGTGAATGCAACAAAACGCAAAGTCCATAACTCATATTAAATAATATTTTGCACTGTACATACTGTAACAAAGATTATCAACCCCAAAACAAGCTATATAAATGCTGTAATCTAGTTTGATGTATTTGGTGTTTACAGACTGATATGTTGGTGACTGTTTATAGGAATCAATGCAGTAACAAAGGCAATAGCAGTTTTTAATGATTTAAAAGAAGAAAAAAATTATTGTATGAGCATACAGCTGTATGAAAGTATGAGTTCACAAGCTATTCATAATGATTCCACCACTCCTGCAGATCAAAGACAAATGTAGATTTCATAACAACCTCTATATGTATCTAAATCCTCCCCCTGCACTTCGCCAGGCTCCAAGGCCATGGACTACTCCAACGGGCTGTTTGACTGCCAGTCTCCCACATCGCCTTTCCTCGGTGGCCTTCGGGTCCTTCACTTGCTGGAGGATTTGCGGGCAGCACTGGAGCTGATGGATAATGATGAGAGGGACAACCTGCGGTGTCAGATTCCTGATTCCACTGCAGAGGGTCTGGCGGAGTGGCTGCACGGACGAATGGTAAAAAGACCCCGTGTAGGGTTCGCTCTAGATTTCTTTGTCTGGTCTTTTAGGTTGAAGTGTGATCGAAAAGTGTCGTGAATTTCTAATGAAGACTTCTCCTTGCACACCTCTGGACCCCTGTCAGTGTGATTGCTGTTTTTAGATCAGTGAGTGGACCCCTTGTTGCTCAATGAGGTTTATGAAGTTATGTCATAGATTGAGGTGATGGAAGCCGCATCTTTGGTTCCATACATAGACTAACACATAGTTGGTTCACTGCCTCTGTCAAAGATCAGAGGGCGTGACTCAGGTCAAAGACATGCTTTATAATTTTATTTTTTTAACGTATAGAGTTCTGCTGTAAGTCTAAGGGAGGTCACTCCCTTTTTTGGCCACTACAATCTCTTGTTCGCTACAAGCCTTACTAGCCAGGTTTGTCTTCCTGTGACTTTGTCCTGATCTCTGAAGTTCCAGCTTGCGTCACTGGATATGCAAGTGCTCAGATTAGAAGTTTTAAAAGACTGCATCCGTGCTGAAAGTGATCAAGAAGGAGTCTACTTTGATGTGGAAATGAGCTCAATTTAAACCCAGCCTTTTAGAGAGGTGGCATACATCTTTGGTCACGCCTTGCAGTTACATTTGGGAGTAATAAAGGTTATATATGCCCCTTGAAGAGACTTTTTCATCATCTGTCTCAATTGCATCTTAACCTGTTGAGGTCATTTTGAGTTTATTGCTTTCTTGTTGGATCCATTTGCTCCTAGTTTTGCATCAAATGCAGTTGATTCACCTGAGGATTACATGTGGATAAGTATGAGGAAATGAAAATCTGCTCTTCTTTTCTTGCTTTCCTGAGCAGAGAGAGTTGCTGCAAACCTAAAGGCCATCGTTTGATATTTTTTATTTATTTATTTATTTATTTTGTGTGCAGAAATGAGAAAAACCCGTCACTTTGTGCATGGTTCGTATCTTTGCACAGCGCAGATTTAGCCTGGGATGAATTATCCTCTATGCTTTTCATCTCTTGATTGTGCTCCTTTGCCTTTACTGTGACTTTGTTTATACTAGAAGTAATGTTTTGACAGGGTGTGTGAATGATGGAGTTTCTATAGGAGCCTCCCTGCAAATAGTTTCCATCATAAAAACTCATGCTGACTCGGTGTGAGGCTCATGTTTTTCTTCCTTCGCTCCCTCGTCTCTCCATTTGTGATATTTGAGAAAAAGTTTGCTTTTCATTCAATTTTGAAATCACTTTCATGTGAGAACACTGATGACAGTCACATTTTCCTGAAAGTCTTTAAACACGTATCAATTCATTCCTTCAAGGGAAAACCATGTGACTGTGAGTTATGTTTATACAAGAAAACAGTGTGTAGTTTATCCATTAGGATATCCATGTAGCTCAGAGCTGTGTATTTTAGTTTGCTTCTCCCAGGCAGATCTACATTTCAACATAATTTATATACCATCTCCCGATTTTATGAGCTCTTATATTTCAAGAAACATTAACTTAAAGCCTTATTTATCTTGCATTGCAAATGCAGCTGTTTGCTCAAACAATACAGATCCCCTTGTATCATCTCTTATTTCAGACCAACGTCCACAGCTCCGAAGCAGTCGCCCAAGAGCGTCTGTCACGACTTGAGAGTGACAAAGAGTGTCTCATTCTTCAGGTGCGTGAGCAAAGCTCTCTGTCACGGCTGCAAAACAGCCGAGCAATTTGTCTTGAATGTGCAATTAAGTGTTATTGTGGCTATTAGCACTTGTGTTATTAGTGGGATCAAAGGCACGCTTTCAGTTCTTTTTGTAAGCTTGCAGCATGTTGCCAAAATTAAACAATAGATTTGGAAGAAATCTGGTGGAAGGGAACAAATTATTATTTCTCCATTCTTATTTTAAGCCACAGTGTCGTTGCATGTGCACTAAAAATTGCTTCTTTTATGAATTCATGTGCTCGGTTCTGTTAGTACAGGCCCAAATATGTCTATTTTTTCCTCCAATAGTTGTAACCTTTATTTTAACTGTTAGGCAAATCTGTGCAGGCATTCGAGACTGTTTACATAAAATACACTTTGTGGCAACTACGTTAATGTTAGAGGAGGTCTCAAATAAAATGACACTGTCTTTGAGGGATGTTCATAGAACAAAATCAAGATCGAATATGTGACATGAATGTTCAACAGGCTACTTTGGCAGAAAGTGTTAAATTGAAAATGCCTTAATCAAGTGCTCATGATTGTGACTCACTTGAAATCCATCCATGGATAATATTTGATATTAGAGCTGATTACATTTCAGAGCTTTTTCTTGGCCAGACAGATAGTTATGAGTCAAAGAAGTTGCCAAGTTCATTAAACAAATAGTTTTCTTTTGTTTTTTGTGTGATTTATCAGTTAGTAGTCAGATTTGGTTACCTTTTAGACAGAGCCAGCTGTTCCTCCCCCAATTTCCAGCCTCGGTGTTGAGCGAAACTCTCTGCCTGCTGGATGTAGTTACATATTTTCCACACAGAGACACATGAGAATAGTGTTGACCACCACACTGACTCTCTGCAAGAAAGTACATAAGCATATTCCCCCAAAATGTCAAACTAATGTCTCTGTGCTTTAAAGGTCCTAAAACATGTTTCACTATTGTCTAGGTAAGCGTTTTAACAGACCAGGTGGAGGTGCAAGGTGAAAAGATTCGAGATCTAGACAGCTGTCTTGAGCAACATCGTGAGAAACTCAATGCTACTGAGCAGCTTCTTCAGCAGGTAAGGGCTCTTTCTATACTTGCATTGAATGCCAGTTAACGGTGGTTTGAGATAGCCGAGACCACCCATTTTGAAACTTTCTTCTTTCCTGGTAATAGTGCAGCCTTTACTGCATGTGAATGTTGCTCCACAGGAGCTTTTGAACCGGACAGCACTGGAGACCCAGAAGCTGGAGCTTATGACCGAGGTGTCCAGCCTGAAGCTGAAGCTATCTACTGTGGAGAGAGATCACAGAGGCAATGAGGTAGAGCACCTTCCTCGAAATGTAGGCTGTAAAAAGAAGCACGCATTCTAATTCTCAGATGCACCTGCACCTCGTCTAATGTGCCGTGCGACTCTGAATCCTGGCAGCCACCGACTTATTGTTTTAAAGTCACAAAGGTCGGCCTCACTCGGCTGGACTGAGATCTGTCATGTGGTGCAACGTGAACTTCTTTAAGGGTTACAGAAGATATTTAAACAGTCCTTGTGCTCCAGCAGCTGTTTCCTGCCAAAATAACCCCCACCCACCCATACTCCCTTTCTCCACTCTCACAGGCTAAAAAGCTTTCCATACACTGTGCTCGGAAGCTGGGATATATTATGTGTACTTTCCACGCAGTAAAAGGATATAAATTTTTTTCCCCCGTTTTTGGTGCTGTTTAGCTTTAAATGAAAACCCTGATTGGCCGTCTTGTCTGTCCTAGTTTTCATGACCTTATAATGTTACCTTGAGCAGCTTTTTGACACATTCAAAATCTCACTTCATATTATCAAACCAAACAAACCTATTCTTTCTAACGAGAAAAGTTTGTGTCAAGCATTATGATGATTTGATTAAAACATATCTAAAGGGGAACTCCTTTTCTTTTTCTTTGGGCTCCGTAACACCAGGCGAGTGTAAATGATTAGTAAAAATTTAGATTTATATTGATATATTCTGTAACACTATTAGTCAGTATTTGCTGGGCCTATTTTCCTTATAAATATCCAGAATCAAAATGAGTCCAGTTAATTTTCTGTGCACTCCTTTTGTTACAGTGTAAACTGCAACCAATAGCAGCTAATTCTTTCAGACGCTATATGCCAAGAATAACAGAGAACAGTACAGAAACACATACTCCAAACAAGTGCTGAGAGTGTGCAAACCTCCCCCAAGAAAATTCACTGTCTGGGCAGTATCTGCTTTTAAGGCAATGGTATTGTATTTTGTATATATTCATTTGAGCCTACTTTAAGAAGTTTGTAGTACAGTAAAAATCAGACAAGGATAGCATGACAGATGTTTGCTTTGACTACACTAACATTATGCAGCAGCAGGTAATGTATAATGGGTATTAGTGTGCAGTTTGAGAAGAAGACCTTCAATTCATTCAAACTTCAAGCTAACATGTTTACAAACAGAATGATGACACGTATGCGCGCAAATGCTACCAAAACCAATAACCTTTTTGTACATCAACATGATGAAAATGCTAAAACAATAGCCACACAAAATGTAGCATATCTTACTGTTTGAAGTTGTGACACAAATACAGAAATCACTATGTTTGTATGTTCTTCTCTCTCACCCTTCTGTTCATTGCATCCACTTTAAATTTGGGAGGTGCATTGGTGGAGACTTGAGGAAGTGCAGCAGCGTGTTTCGGTTTGTCAGTTTCAGGTCTTTCAAAGGAAGTTCATGACATTAATGGATTCCTTAAGTTTAACCGTCACAGACAAGTACCAAATCTTGTTTAGGGGGCATCTGTAAATTGTGGGTACAACAAAATAAACTTGGTTCTACTTGGTCCGAACAGGCTTTGCGCTGTTATACTTTTCATGATATTAGCTGAGTGAGACGGTTTTAAAGTCACATTTTCTCTGAAATCCCAAACCCTGTTCTCAATACAAATGAAGATGATATAAACAAGAAGTAATCAAATATTTTCTGTTTACCAACAACAGTCCTCCTTGAAGAATGAAGGGTTTACAATCACAAAAAAAGTAAATACCCATTGCATTTAAAGTCAGTTTCCCAGGCCTCCTACACTGTTGCTGATTGGGATAAAAGGAGTTTCACATTAATTAACCGTGACCCTTCCCTTAAGTCTAGGATTTGTCTCAATGTGTAGACTGAGCTCCTCATATTCCCTCCTGAGAGACATCAGTCTGAAAATAATGTTGATGCCTTTGGCAAGAATGTTCCTTCTGCTGAAGAAGGGGAGAAAAAAAAACAGACATCTCTCCCACGCACAGTCTCCACGAAGCTCTCCAGTTCAGGTTTGTATCGGAGTTTAGCGGTTAATGGGAGTTCTGTTTTCCTCCCCAGGGCTTGTACCAGGAAGTGACGGACCTGCGGTTCAGGGTTACTGATATAGAGAATCAAAGAGTGCAGTGTGAGAAGAAACTCAAAGCTACCAAAGTGAGTGTCTGTAGTTCACATCCATTCAGCAAACGGCTTTGTAATTGACCATAACCATAATCTGAATATGTTTTAATCTTTTGAAATGCATCATTACATGTTTAAATCCTTCTGATTTTCCCCGTGACATTTTTCTCTGTTTATTCTTCTTTTCCACCCCTCTTCTATTTGGCTTCCGCTTTTTATTTCTTCTGTTATGTTAACATCTTACTGCAACATGTTAATCTGTCAAGCGTCCAAAGTGGAACACTGGTCGGTTCACTGGACTTGAGGTGAAGGTTTAATCTCCAGCCCCCCCTTTTTTTTCTTTTTTCTCCTTTCTGGCCCTTAAGATCCTCTAAGCCTGCTCTCCTCCTTCACTGCTGCGCACTGATTTCCTGACTTTCACCACACTTGCTGTAAGTGCTCCCACCAGTACTAAAATCCTGTATTAACTTTTTGTTCTCTACACCTGTAGAGCAAAATAATGTTGACCGAAGCATTGCTAATCAGCAAGTGTTGGGTTGTTTTTTTTTGGGTTTTTTTTTTTTCTTTTGAGTAGGAGGGTGGTATTTCTCCATTTATAAATCTGCACATCTTGTAAATTTTCTATATTAGAGTAGTTGAGTTTTTAATTAGTAGTTTTTGTGTGAGATACTAGTCTGCATGCTGACTGTTATGCAATTTGTTGATTAGCTTGAGTTTGCGCTGAATCACATCACTCGTGCCACAGTGTGTTTGCAGTGTTTTGGTAACGTAGCTCTCCACTTATTCTACATATAACATTTCGTTTACACGAGCATGTGAATTTGGACACGTTTCTATGGAGAAACGTCAGAGTTTCATTTATTTTGCAGGTATTTAGTTGTCGTTTTCCAAATCATTGAACTTATGTAAATATTCATCTGATAGAGGCAATAGTTGAAAAACAAGACTGTCTCAAGTCATATGACATTAATGTGTACACGTATTTTCAAGGGGCTTCATTAGTACTTTAGTCTAGTCTATACATAGACTGTAGATAAAGGGTGGACTTGCCGCTCTGACCTCACTCAACGCGTCAGTGAGCTACGGTTTTTGAAGACCAAGGTCAGCAACCTGACTGACCTTGTTTTTGGAAGCCAGATGGGAGCCCACTTGGATGAGAACATTAGGTTTAAGGTAATCGGCTAAATGCAAATTTCTGGTGCAGTGGTTGTCTCTGCAGAGTTATTTGCCTGCGCAACGAGATTTGCAAACTATCTACACACGCTTTGTGCAGTCCTCAAATAACCCAGTAGTATGTAGCTTCATGTGGATGATGCTGTATATCAGCGGTCCCCAACCTTTTTTGCGCCACGGACCGGTTTATACCCGACAATGTTTTCATGGACCGGCCTTTAAGGTGTCACGGATAAATACATCAAAATAAAACTAGTACCGGTACGGAAAAAAGGAAGGTTTATTCATAACACACGTGAAAAGACCCAGGAAAACCGAGTAAACTATAACAAACTAACGCTGAAAACCGATTTAAAAACCCTGAAAACTATACATTTCACACCTGAGCCTCAACTCTCGTGGGCCGGTACCAAATGACTCACGGACCGGTACCGGTCTGAGGCCCGGGGGTTGGGGACCACTGCTGTATATGGTAGGTCACAGCGCAGTTCACCACAAACGGGACAACCTTAAAACAGTCTCCCGCTAAGGTAAAAAAGCATACAGAATAAAGTGGCTGCAGAGAAAACTTTACTTCTTTAACATTCTTCTTCTTCAGCTCCTCGTATGTTATAGCTTTTCTTTTCTTTGTGGCTGGCAAGACCAACAGTAGCACAAGCAAGAGTAGGCCATGGACTATGTATTTTTGACACTGCCCCCTGGTGATGGGAAACGGATACAGCATGTAGACGATGATCTGTGAAGCTATCTGTAGGGTGTGCACAGGACCAATGCAGAGACGCTATATTTTCTAAAGACTAGTTAGACAATAATCTTGCTAACCAATCTAGCAGCGATTCGTATTGTTGGAAGCGATGTTATGCAGACAGCCAGTGGCACCCACCTGTTAATCAAAGTGAATGCACTCCTAATAACTCATGATCTAAAGCAAGCTAAATCACATTTTAATTGCATGCAGCTCTCAGGCATCATTTTTGAAACAATTTGTTGCTTAAGAGTCACCCTAAAGTTGCTGTGCCTCTAATAATTTAACTTAAGCATACCTTTCTTTCCAGATTGTTTAATGCATTAGATGCTTTTCTCTGCTTCCTAGTATTAAATGCTGCAAATAAATTATGGCTTTGTCAACCCTCATTATAGGAGGAGCTGCAGCTTCTGCAGAGGCAGCTGGAGGAGCGAGAGTTGGAGCTGCAGAAGTTGAAGGATGAGGGCAGACTGAAGGTGGAGAGCCACAACAGAGCTGAGGGGGCAGAAAGAGGTGGGAGCTGTTTTTAATAACTGTCATGTTCTATTTCATGCACTTCAGTTCCAAAATTGGCTTGAGGATTAGAAAAATAGACATTTTCCATTCCAGCAACACTATATCCACCTTCAGAAGCCTTACCAGACAAATATCACACAGCTTTTGTCTGGATTTCTCCATTTCTTCTTTTTTTTTAAGTATCTTACATTTCACAGACAGTCTGAGGTAATTTGAACCTGATTTTAGTTTTTTAACTCCCTATCTGTCTGTCTGTATGATCCATACCAAACACATCACTATCTTACTCCTTCCACCCCCACAATTGACCTTATCTTATCCACTCTGATGGAGGAATGTTGTGCTTCTGTCATGCTGGCCTGCCTGTAAACATGTTCTGTGCAGTAAAATCTAAAGACAGGAAGGCTTTTGTTTTGTCTTCAGCTATCTCAGCATAGAGGCACAACAAATCCATCAGAAGTTAGAAATGAAGCAGACTAGAACAATAAGTGAGGAACTCGGTTAACGTGCAATTGGGAAACTTGCAGAGTAAATGTGCATGCTGCTGACTTCGCTGGCACAAGATTCGAGGCGAAGGTGATTTGATGAGCAACAGGCTTTTCTTAAGTTGAGACATTTAAGTGGAGTAAATGATGCTCATACACAGAGCTTGAACTCTTCAGAGCAGTAGGACAAACGGTGAAGATGCCAGAGTTTCACCCTAGAAAGTTATTAATGGTGTTTTAAATTGTTTGTTTGCCCAGCACAGGCTAGAAGTCTTACATATTGTAATTTTAAGTGGTGCCTCTGGCCAGCCCAACATTTGCCCTCCAAACCAGATCTGACACAACCTCGCCCGAGGGAATAATCCTGCTCTTCAGCTGCTAGATCTGCCTGTTTTGCTGTTCTTTATGTCTGTGGGTCAGCAGCCGCACTACGCTGGTGTGGCTGCTGGTGGTGAAGAATGCAAGAAATTATACAACATATCAGCCTGTGCACATTTTTTAGGAGTTCATTAGGTTTGGATTACGTTATCAAGTGGCTGGGGGGGCACATTTAATTGTGTGGTGTTGCTTGAAAAAACAGACACAGACCCTGTGTTAATCTGTAGCGATAACTAAATCAAGAGATCATTGCAAGCTGAAACAAGAGCCCTTCTGACCAGTACGCTGTGCCCCAGTGGCTTCGTTATTTCTGGTTTCTGTTGGTTGCTTTCAGAGCCCGCAGGAGCTGATGTTTAAATGTTCACAAGTATAAAGCATCTTTTTTCTTCTCCTTTCTCCAGATACTGAAATGTTGAAGATGAAGAGGGTTTTAGAGTCGCTGACGTCAGAGAACGATGAGAAGGTAGTGTGCAGTGCGTCAGCAGCAGCTTTAACTCACTTCGAGTCATCATTGCAATGACATAATGTGTGTCTGTCTCCAGGAACGAAGGATTAAAGAGCTGGAGGAGTCCCTTAAAAAGTGCAAAAAGGTGCAGGAGCTGGTCAGAGGTCAGAAAATCTAACCTCGTAAATTTCAAATTTACTCACATTGATATTTACAGTTTTGTTGTTAAAACTACTTCTGCACTGAGTCAAAGCTGGATTTAAAGCATATTTTTAAGCTCCTTTTGGTTCTTAAAGTGTTCAAAATAAACATGTAAAACACCTAATTCTCCATTTTAAGAGTGACAGTTTTTGACCCCCAAAACCTGCTGGCGGTAGAAAAAGGCATCTTCTCTTTTGAATAATAATTGCTAAAAAACTCTGGTGTACTTCACAAAGCTTCCTTTCGGTTTCTATCCATGATTATTTTCATAGAGCTGCAGGACTTTGTGTTGCCGTTACAAATACATTTTCTCTCACTGTCAAAGTATGTGTAACTCAAGTGCAAAAAACACCCCAAAACCGCCCGTTTGACTGTCAAAAGCCCTGTTTTCTTGTACTTTTATCCACAATGTTGGAATGCTTTTAACACTGCCAATGAACTTTGAAAAGGTAAGACTGATGTTGGTGGGTTTGTGCTTTATGGTGTCCCCGCTGACTGCCCTCACTGCTCTCTCAGAGAAGCTGAATGAAGATGACTACCACGATATCCCAGATGATCCCTCGGTCTCTGCAGCCATGGAGGTTGATCAGGTCACTGTGGAGTTGGAGGGGGAGGCAGGAAGGAGCTTGGGCGAGGTAAACACAACCTCTATCAAAACAGTTCTGACACAGGATGAACCCCAGACTGTGGACTTCCTTTATAAAAACTCAGTTTTGGCCTCCCACTCTGAAATTGTTTCTGCCAGGAATTCAGAGCTTTGGTTCTTGCTGTTCTGTTTGTTGATGTCGGTGCATGCTCTGCTTTAGGAAAGTGTTTTTGCTTCATTATGCTTTTATCTGTTGTCTCAGTCTGTTCCATGCATAGCGGTGCTCTCTGAAATGAACGAACTGGACAGAGAGCGACAGCTTCAGGCAGCCGGAAGGTAAAACTCAAGCTTCCACATGTGATTGCTGTAATTAAAAGACATCGTTCTTTTTCTGCTTTATTTAGTTTCACGGGTCAAATGAAGTAATTTACATTTTGTGCACAAATATCAGTCTACTTCTAGGTGATGTCTGGGAACTTCAACCTTTCTCTAATCAGCGAAACATCAGCTTGAATAAATTTAGATTGTCTAAAGGTGGTGTGTTGGCGATGCTGTTTGCTTTTAGGGACGCAGCATCAAAGTGTAAAAGTTAAGTGTTTGCTGTTGTCGCTGAAATTATTCAGTCGTTTGAGTTAATTTCTTTCATCCCTGCGTTAGACCTCGGTGTGATTAGACTTTTGAGGTTAGTAAAGGTTATTATGGCTGTGTTGGGAATCTGAGGCTACACAGGTTTCCCTACCAGTAACAAGAATAAAGGTGAAATTTGTACCGCACAGCATTAACAACAGGACTGAGTAGAGTCGAAGATTTGTGCCGACATAAAAGGTCTAATCAAGGGACCGATGTGAAAACGCCTGTGTGGGTGTACTTTGAGTGAGCAAAGGCTTTAAGCAGAACAATTTTTAGGTACATCGCATTTAAATGACTTTGTGAAACAATTGCTGCTAATTGCTGGTTAGCAGAATAGTAATTTAATGCATTGTACTGCACAAATTTCATTTTTTCCTTTCTTTTGGTTGATTTTATTTTTAACACTTTAATTTTAATTATGTAATATTACTTCTACTTGATGTTAAGAACATTTCTAGATTATTAAACTATTTTTTTAGCCTGTGCTTGAGGCCTGAATTCTCATTGTTGTGATTTCAGTACCTTAGACATCCCAGAACCAAGCAGCTCAGCTGGAACCAGCAGCACTGATCAAGTAAGACAAGGCTATCTCTGATGTGCTCTGGCTGATTATACTGTTATACTTATTATTTCTATAATAATATATTCTATTGTTATATCAAAAATACTCATTACTATTTAATTATTTTTTTTTAACATTTTGTACTAAGTAGTAGAGTAGATCCTCCTTGTTATGAATGATTAGGACCAGTCACAGAGTCCTCTGTGTAAGCTTGTCCTCCTCTGACACCTAGTGGTGCTTTTTTCCTGTGATTTGTGCTTTAATTCTTCTGTCTCTACATGTTTTTTTTTCCCTCCTCATAGGGCCTAAATAAAACAGGATGTAGTTCTTCTTCTCCAACTAAAGGAAACGCCACAAGCGATGGGAATTTTGGTACCAAGAAAGCCCGCGCTTCATTTGGCCGGGGCTTCTTCAAACTACGTGGAGGCAAGCAGACGGGCAGCGCCCCGAACCTCGGTGAGCTTTGCCATCTTGTAGAAGGCATTTGATTTTTTTTTCCCTGTATTTGTTTATGTGTGTGTTTTTATTTTATTACTTATGTTCATGTTTCCTTCATGGCTCTGTAAATTGTGAAGATCGCACCCGGAGTGCCAGTGCACCTGTGTTAGGTACAGTGAAGCAGAGTGGCTTTTTGGCCTGCAGCATGGCAGCTGTGGGTGAGACAGCTGGATGCACTGAAGCCAGCACTGACACGACAATGTAAACATTTATCTTACATGAATCCTTGTCATGCTGGTCTTTCATAGAAACACTCTCCTAAAAAATGAATGTTTCCCAACTTTTTTGTTGCTGTTGTTCATGACATCTTATGTTTATGAGTTTATAAATATAATTGTTTTCTCTTTCACTTTTTCAATAATTATATCTCACAGATCTGAAGAGATAAAACCAGACTGAGTTGCAAGAAAAGTTGGAAACCACTAAAGGCTATTCTTTATTGGGATTTCTTTTTTTCTTCTCTCAACCATTTGCTTGCAGCTTACTCTGACGTGTTTCTATCAAAGTTATCACAAAAACATCCAGTTGTCTTTTATCCACGACATTACACCATCTGCAATTATGCCGTTTTTAGTGTTTTTCCAGGTTACATTTATTTTGCATTACTACTTTGTAAACGAGTAGATGTTTGCATGTGTGATGCTTCTCCAGTTTGTGTTGATTTCGTCCTGTTAGAATCCAGAGATCTCTGGAATCTCTGTGCTCATGGTGGTGGGTCATCCATGCTTGCTCCAGCTTGTATAGTCTCACATGTGTAATTGACTTTCACAGCTGAGACAGCGCACAAAGGCACAGAGCACCTCGACTTGGCCGGTTCTCCTCCACGGAAATCCCACGATAAATCGCCTCCAACGTCCTCGCCCGAAACCAAAAAGAAGTCCAAAGGGTTCAAGAGATTCTTTGGCAGGTAAGACTCAGCGACGCGTCGTCGGTGTTTGAGCTGGAGGAAATGTATCTTTGATCATTTCTAACGTAATTGCGATGCAGGTTAAAGAGGAGCCACTCTACCTCCTTCAACCTTGATGATGCAGCCGAGATGGAGTTCAGAAGGGGTGGAGTCAGAGCTACAGCCGGCCCCAGACTCGGCTGGTCACGCGACACCAAACAAATGTAGGAGTTCAAAAACCGTTTTAGAACATCTTAGTTATAAAATAAGTAAACCGTTATTGTATTAATTATTAACTGCTGCATATAAGGGCAAAACTACAAAGTGTTTTTCCCATTTGAGGGTTTTAAGAATGCTGTTTACTGATGTTCGTCCTCTCTCCTCTCAGTGCTGTTGATCTTCCTTTCTCACGGTGGAGCAAAGAGGAAGTTTGTGCGTGGCTTCATGAGCAGGGCCTCGGGTTTTATGTCGCGCAGGGTCTGAGCTGGATCAAATCAGGACAAACATTACTGCAAGCATCACAGCATGACTTAGAGAAGGTAACGGTGACAGCAGTAGAAACATGTTGTCTATGTATACATCTTCATATCTTCTTTTTTTATCTTTATACTTTTAGTGCTTATAAACCTATATTTTTTTTTTAAAGAATAAATGAAGAAACAAGTCTGTAATTATGCCACTTCATGTGAATTACACGATTTGCTAAGTTTCTACTAAAACAGGCAGAATAAACGTCACACTATGTTTCAGGAGCTGGGCGTGAAGCACCCTCTGCACAGGAAGAAGCTGCAGCTGGCCCTGCAGGCTGTCGGATCAGAAGAAGAAGATCTGAAGGGCAAACTAGACCACAACTGGGTGACGAGTGAGTGCCGTCGTCTCACGGCCTGCACGTATCATCTCCATTAGCTTTGATTCAAACAGGCTGTTTGTTTTCAGGATGGCTGGATGACATCGGTCTCCCGCAGTACAAAAGTCACTTTGATGAGGCTCGAATTGATGGACGCACGCTGCACTACATGACAGTGGTGAGCTCCGTCAGAGCTTTTAGATTTACTCTTATTAAAAAGTTCAAAAATAGCTGTTCTTTCATATTCTGTCTGATTTTTGTGTGAATAAGTCATTCGACAGGTGACGTGTGTAGGTGGTAACTCTTTGTTGTTATCCCAGGAGGACCTGCTGTCTCTGAAGGTTGGCAGTGTTCTCCATCACCTCAGCATCAAGAGGGCCATCCAGGTCCTCCGCCTCAACTCTTACGACCCCAACTGTCTCAGACGCCGTCCCTCTGATGAGGTATCACGCAGAAGTCCCAACCCAACCTTCTCTTTTGCTTTAAACCCGTCATTTTTAAAATTTAATTATTAATTTTATTCCCTCGTCGTCCAGAGCAACGTCACACCAGCAGAGATCTCGCAGTGGACCAACCACAGAGTGATGGAGTGGCTCCGCTCCGTGGACCTGGCGGAATATGCCCCCAACCTGAGGGGGAGTGGTGTTCACGGAGGGCTGATGGTGAGCATTATATACACAAAAATAAACACAGGAGACAGAATAAACTGTGGAAACTGCAAATTAGAGGTCACAAAATGTGTAACGGAAACTGTAAAGAGCTGAAAAAGCAGTGCCTTCATCAGGTTTGAATAAGCTGTTCCACCTAAGATCATTTTTCCTCAAGTCACTGGTGCTGCGTATTTCTTTTATATAATCACACTAAATGGAGCCGGCTTTGGTGCTCAGTGTGCAGAAAATGCATTCAAAGAAACTTGGCAGTCGTTATTAAAAGGTTACTGGGAAAAAGAACCCACAAACCTAAATATGAGCAGTTTCATGTAGGAACTATTTTCTTTCTAGTATCTAAGAACCGACAAACTAAAAGGAAACGCTTACAGCTCAGCTGAGAGGGACGTCATAAATGTTTAGATGCCTTCAGTCTCATTAGTTTGTGCATTTCATCGCAGGAGAATTGATTCTTTCTTGTGATATACTTTGCATAACTGCATCGGAAAATAATTCCTACACAAGACTACTCAAAGCAAAGGGAAAGACTTCACGACAGGGACATAATTGAGGTGAACTGTCTTTAAAGCAACTGCAATCATTTACATGTCAGGCTGTCTGTTTATTACTTCACTAGCAAAGAGCACACGGTGAACTGCCTACATTTCTGACTCTAAGCTTCTGTCTTTTAACAAATAATAATGATTAAGTCCCCTCTGCTGCTCTGCGTCATTCATACATACATTTTTATTTTTTTGACCTTGCACCGCGATGTTTCATCTGCCTGTTCTGAAGGTGTTGGAGCCTCGATTCAATGTGGAAGCACTCGCCCTTCTGCTCAACATTCCTCCCAACAAAACCCTGCTGAGACGCCACCTGGCCACCCATTTCCACCTGCTCATTGGCTCCGAAGCGCAGCGGCTCAAACAGGACTGTCTGGAAAACCCAGACTACACGGTCCTCACAGCAACGGCCAAGGTCAAGGTAACTGCACGCTGTTTCACAACGAACCCTCCCTGCTACAGAGAGGAACTTATCATTATTGCAGACTCCAAACAGATCAGCGGTACCAAAACTGGCAAACCAAAAGTAAAAAAGTAAACCTAGCAAAAAAAAAAGCCTCTCAATTCTTACAGATCTGAACTTCTGTTTTTTCACCTCTTTAGACAGCAGGCTGTATTTAAAGCATGGATGGTGAAACTGAAGCTATTCCACACTTAGTAGCCTCTTGTCAATCACAGAGTAGCCACGCCCTAAAGCATAACATGCTTTGTCTTTTTTATGTTCATATAAGATGTGAAACTTGCAATTAAGAGCATGATCATAAATCAAATAAGCAGTACTTACATTTTCCCAGAGTCTCTTTTATATTAATCTCCTGCATACGGTCGGCAAACCTTTTAAAAGAGAAGCAGCTAAATGAGAAAGTAAATAAGCTCTGTTGCCATAAATATCAAAGCGTTAAGCCCAGTAGAGTTTCCCAACACTAATAATACTTTTAAATAAAGTAGCTGTTTCTCAGGACATGAATGAGCTTGTCTGCTACTTGGAAGGTTGGCAGTTCAATCCCCAGCTCCTCTAGCCTGAAGTATACTTGGGCAAGATGCTGAACCCTGAGTTCTCCCTGATGCATTTATTGGAGTGTGAATGTTAAATGTGATGTGTGGGTGAATGAGGCTTGTAGCAAACGCTCATGTTACGAGCTGGCCATCTGCTAATTGTGTCCTTTATCCTCCTTCAGCCGAGGCGCTTGTCGTTTGGAGGTTTTGGCACTCTGAGGAAGAAACGTCAGGATGACGGTGAGGAGTACGTGTGCCCCATGAATGTGGAAATGCCAAAAAACAGCAGCTTCCAGACTAGCACCCAGATCTACGAGGATAACCTTGAGCACCTGGAACAGGTACACACTCTCCCAGTTACACTTATTTGTAACACAATAAATTAGTTTTGTTGAATTTGAGTTGATTCTGTCACTTTTCACAGATGGAGGACTCTGAAGGAACCGTCAGACAGATAGGAGCCTTTTCTGAGGGAATCAACAATCTGACGGTGAGAAGCTGACCTGCGATCACACAGAACACGCTGTCCATCGACTACACTGAACGCTGTTCTGTGCTCCTGTGTTTCAGAGCATGCTGAAGGATGACGTGTTTTTCCGGGAAGTGTCGGCGTGCCCTCCAGAGTATGGTCCCTCAGAAATGCACAGTAACTCAAACATCTGATATCAGAGCTCCGCAAGCTTCATGGAAAAAGAACGAACTGTGCCAACTTCATCCTGTGGTCCATCTCTCTCTACCGCTGATCAGCTTTTGTAAGAGAACATGTCAGACTAACAATATTTCCATCTTTTGCATGTACACATCTATATTTATTGAAGCTGTCCAAAATGTAACATGTGAACTGAAAATGCAAAGTGTTCTCAAATTAACATACCTCTTTATGAATTTTGTCACTCATGCCTTTGTTTTTTTTTAAACTTTGTGTGTTTCAGCCCGTATTTGAAAGGGCTTGTCTTCAGTTGTGTTCACTGATTCTGTTTGTGAGAAGTGCTTACATTCAAGGTTATGATTTTATTTGAACATATGTTAAAATTGATGCCTCACAGAAATCGAGTGAGGCAGGGCGAGCAGCGTTTTTCTGTGCGGTGCTCACAGAATTGTATTTTGACCCAGTTGAGCGTTGTGCAAGCTGAAGGCTTTTTGAAAAATTACTTTCTTCAAATGGTGATTTGTATCCAGGCTCTCTGGGGCACCAATGCTGGACGAAGTGCTGTGGCTATTTTTTGGGGTTAACATTTTACTGTGAGCACCAACACCTCAACAGATCAAGCTACTAGTATCTATGGATTTTAAGCTATGTGCTTACACTATCAGTGAGAAGCGTGAGGGCACTGTTATGCTACAACGTGTGATATATAGACTGGGAATGGGGGAACATGCACACCTGGCTCAAGGAAATCACTGTTCACCACTAAACTAGTAGGGATGGTCTTTAAAACAAAAAAACAAAACAAAAAAACAAACAAACAACCCATTAATATCAAATGGTCTTCTCAGTCTTAATATATATTTTCCCAGCGGAAGAAGCACACCTAAAAACATTAATGACTGAGAGATTAGATGTTACTGTCAAATGGGAGAAATTTAGAAAGCCAAAGATGACTTTAGATAAAGTGAGTAAGCATCAAAGACTACTCGAATAGTTCCTGGAGACTAATATGTTTTAGCCAGTGTATGCCCATGCCTACTAGCTTAGTAAAGAAGGACATTCTTTTAAAAAAAATAAATAAATAAAAATTACTGCTTATTTTTGTTTTCGCACAGTTTAAATAAAGATCATGTGAGTTGGGGAGCCAGCTGCTTCCTCTTGTTTACAGTCTAAGCTAATCAGCACCTGGCTGACTGGAGTGTCACATTAACCGTACACACATGAGTGTGTTTCCCTGAAGTGTCCAGCTCTTCTGTTTCAGATACAGTTTAATGCAGCCTGCAGGAAGGCTGGCTATTCAACTCGATTAACATCCGATCCCTGCCTCAATGCAGACTGCAGTCAATCTTTCCTTAAAAGAAAATGGACAAATCTCTGCTCACACATACCATTTGTGGTTTTATTCTGTTTTTAAAACGTTGTGTTAATAAATGCATTTCTTTTTCCCTGCAGAAAGTGTCTTCACTTAATCATGATAGAAGCTAAAATCCACTTGTGACCAACATGATTCAGAAACGATGATCAAAACACCAATAGTTCAACAGCATTGTTGCTTTATGATCCATAAACACAAGCAGCCACTTTTTCCACACTTTCAGAAAACAAATCAGTAACCACGCTGCGTTTGACAAATCACAACGGAGCAAATACTGACACGTCTTGCGTGACAACAGATAAGCAACAGGTATAGACTTGTAACACGTTCCCAACACCCATAACGGAATAATCTATTATTCTGTACTGAAGTGAGTGATCACAATTCTTGTGGCGTGCATTCAATAAAATCTTTGCAGGTGTTTAAGGCACTCAGAAAAAACAGCCAGTAAACCTCGAGTCTTCTAGTAAAACCAAAGTGAAGTCATTTTCAAGCCAAACATCCGGAAACTTCTTATCCTATCATAAAATCCTTATTTCACATCCCATTTCCCCCTACACATTCACAACCTCCTACCAAACATACAAGAATTGGTCCAAGCTGTGATTCTCTTGCATGATAAATATGTCATATTTAAATATAGTGCAATACCCACTGTAGATATGACAGCTTTAATGCTTTCAGGGTAAGGGGAAAAAAAAAAGATACAACTGGATACCCTTAAATATCCAAATGATGACTCCTGGATGGACGATGTCTAAAACGTGAACCTGCGGCTGTCGGCATGGCCGACTTTATCCAGGCTAGGGTTGCAGGCAAACTGGATCATCGGTGGAGGTCCGCACATCAGGATGAGGGTCTCGTTGCTGGGAGGCGGCAGGTGTTCCCTCACCATGTCTTCACTGATGAAGCCTTTGCTGTACTCCCAGTCTGAAAGACAGAAAGGCTTGAGGTTAAAATGCTGCTCAGAATTCAAGGGTGCAAAGTGGGGCATTTTCAGTGTTCAGCAGCGACACCTACTGGTGACCATCTATAAGAGCAACTTTATCTGTCATATCATTACAGCCTGTACAAGCCACCACTCAGGCATACATTCAGATACAGTAACAACTGTGGTTATTGTGCTTGGTTCTTAAAAGTCAAACATAACCAGTGTCTAAGCAGATATTTACCTTAGGCTACGTTCACACTGCAGGTCTTAATGCTCAATTCCGATTTTTTGATCAAATCCGATTTTGTCTGCTTGTTCACACTACAAATAAAATGTGACAGCAAACGCGCTCTAGTGTGAACCCTCAAAGCGGCCTGCATGCGCAAAAGAAGACGTCATACACAACGCGCTTTGTTTAGACTCAGACCAAACAGTATTGTTTGACTGATGGCCTTAATATAAAGACTTGTTTCGGAGTTTACGTTCCCCAATTTTGCTTTAAGTTATACAGTTATTTTGTTATTTTCATATGGCCTAATAATGATCCTTATTGCTGTTTTAGAGAGGAGCGCTGCTTCAAAGGATAGTTACAGATTATACAGTACAAATAAAATGTTCACGTTTCTCCAACGTTGTCTTCCCAACAGTTTCACTGACATCTACAC
>NW_005187505.1:2205089-2245467 GCF_000239375.1 Pundamilia nyererei | reverse complement strand
TTACGCTGGCCTCCAGTAACACCATGAGGAGTTTAAGTCATTTTTGATCAGGTTAGGTCCTTCAGCATGCACATTAAACATATATAAGGGACTGCCTTAATTCATATGTGCAATATTACTACAATTAAAAACATCGTCTCAGAGTAATTAAGGAAAAAAAAAAAAGGCTGGACTATTGTAATTCATTATTATCAGGGTTTTTTTTTTAAAGATGAAAAGCTGGATGCAGTGAGTACTAGCTGGGAGTAGAAGGACAGCTCCCTGTTTAATATAAGATTTAAAATCCTTCTCCTCACATACAAGGTCCTGAAGCCTGATAGAACCTTATTAATCCTAACAGAGCTGCTCTCAGACTGCAGGCTTACAGTTTCTAAAACTCTTAAAGTTTCTAAAAGTTCACACACTACTTTTAAGATTAGTCTTAAAACTTCGATCAAGCTTATAGTTACAGCTGGATCAGGTGACCCGTAACCTTCCCTTAGTTACGCTGCTGTAGCCTTAGGCTGCTGGGGAGTTTCCCATGATTCTCTCTCTCTCTCTCTCTCTGCATGTATTTTGAACCATTATCAAAAAATGAACCTATATTTTACCAGGATATTAAAAATGTAATCTTTTTGGTGCAAAATCAGCAAAAATTATCCACGATTTTAAAAACCTGCCTGTAAGCCTGAGATTTTCCTTAACCCAGAAAATTCAATTAATAACATCACTGATTATAAAACGAATCAATATTTGTATAATCATGTTTCAATCTATAGATTAGTGGTTAACACATTCACAGGTAGCATGCTTGCTTGCTTGTTTTCAGTTCTGATGTTTGACTCTGCTGAACAAAACTACTAGCTTGATCATTTCTCACATTAAAACCACGTACTGGACATTTTTTTGTTGTTGTTAACTAAAAATGATTCTTATCCAGCAATGATATACAATTTCCTGGTGACAACAAATAGGTGATCCTTCACTGCGACCAAAGAACATTGAACAATTTCTCATGCATAACCACAAATGAACCAGCAAACCTCTCGGCCTCGTTGTGGCCACTCACCCATTGAAATTTGCCCTCAGTGATGCTGGTGACCTTTTTCCGTATTTAGCCTGCGGTGATAACTGTGTATGAACTGTGATCGATTGAGTTTTTATATCAGAAGTTAAAAGCTAGACCGCAAAAATTCAAAGAACACAGAAAAATTCAACCTGTTTTTGCACATTAATGTAGAAGTTTTGAAATGTAGGATGCATACAAAGTACATAAAAAGTTTAAAATTTGACTTTAGCCTGCTGCGTCACATTTTGAGAACGTGCAAGAGTACTAATACTTCATAGATGCTCTCACATTACAAGACATAATAGTCATTTTCATATGCAATTAACTTTCTAAGATTACATTCTTTCTTACACCTGTCAGGTAAACAGTCTGTCTTCAACCTGCCAATACAAATACAAACATCCATGTAATATCATGGACTGTGCTAGTGGGCGATTACTGCAGCTAATAAACCGGGGTAATGAGAAGATGTGTACAAAAACTGGAAATAGTTCCTGTCTGAAATAGTTAAAGTTCACATGTGAAGGTGGTTACTGTTGGAGGACTCACTTTCAGGTGCTCTGTCGACGGTGAACCACAGCTTGAACCGGTCCGGGTGGCTGACCTGAATATCTTCCAGCTCCGGTCGCAGAAGGATGTCTTTCTCAGTCTGAACACGGGAAGAGACGATATTTTTAAACTACTACGTGAACACAAATTTACACTCCAGTCCAGGTCAAATGTTATCACGTAGTAAATATCCTCCTGACTGCAAACATTAGATTGTGGTTCATAAAACTCACCTGGTTGGCAAACAGCAGGTGACACACCGTTTTGTCATCAGGATCTTTCATTATTGCTGTGACGAGCTGCAGCATGGGAGTGATGCCTGTAATAACACCCAGCACAGGCTCAGGTTACATTAACAGAGCTCCTTTAAATACAGGGCTGTATGTGTGCTTTGGTCACAGTCGGACCTCCAAGTTCGATTAAATGAAATGTTTCTAAAAGCATAACTTTAGTTAGAATTTATACAAATTTACCAAACCTAAACCTCTCCAACGCAATTCAATTCAGGCGTTTTTATCAACTTAAAGAACAAAAGATACTTAAAAGGCACTTCATACTTTAAAGTAAAGACCCTACAGTGTGTAACGCCTGTGTGGATGATGAGCAAACAGCCCAAATAAACTCTGGAACAAATAGAGCACAGAGGAAGGGGAAAAAATGTCATCGTATTTAGAAAAGGTTGCAAAAATGGCTTTTATAACCTTTAATGCTACATTACATGTCAGCATCTCCCAGGTCAGTGTTTGCACATTAGTCTAACATGTGTCTGGTTGGAGACTAGCAGAAGACAAATCTATTCTGGGTTGCATAAAAAAAAAAAATAGGCGGAAAAATAAAACAATAACTAAATATGTGGAACTGTCTGAAGTGGCAGTAAGGGAGCAGACCAAAGAACGCTAAATTAATATCTTAGAGATTTCTGTGGCACCAAATTCAATCCATACAAACGCCGTTTTTTCAGCCGAGCACTGTTGGCACTGAGGTGAGCAGTGAGCCAGACCACTTTACCCAACATCGGGTTATGACTTCACTGATGCAGTGGAAACTTTGGCTCAAACACTTATCAGATCTGACATTCATACTCCCCCAATTACCTTAACAGTTATTATTTCATTACTGTGGCTCCAATGCAGCTGCCTCGCTCTCTCTGTGGTGGTCAATGCTCTGACCACTCTATAGTATCTGGTTGCATGAGTAACACCTACTCAACTTATAATATCTACAGAAACTGTCCACATGTCCAAATAACACTTTGTTGAATGATTTGTGTTGGAGTTTTGTCAAAATTTAGACATCAAGACTCCAGCTTCAACTAATGATAAACACCTTTATTACTAATAAGCAGCATCAGCCCTAAAAACAAACAAACACCACCTGAGTCAAACAAATGAAAAAAACCACCCTCGGTCCTGACACTGAACAGCTCCCTCACCTGTGCCTCCAGCGATCATGCCCAAATGCTTGGCAGTCTTCATCTCAGCTGGGGACTTTTTATCAGGCTGAATGGCAAAAACACCTGCAGATGCAAAGTGAGAGTATTAAACCAAGCTGATAAAGCTGATTCACCTACTGTGTTCAGTTATGCTGCTCACCTTTGCCCTTGTAAACGAGTAAGCCGCTGGGTCCTCTGAAGTCAATTGTGTCGTTGATCCTGAGGCTCTCCAAGTACTGACTCATCTTCCCGCCCTCTGGGAATTTTGGATTAATGTCTTTAAAGTAAATCTGAAACAAATGGAGGAATTCATGTGAAACAATCAACACCTTCATATATAAAAACTAAAATGCACATGAAAACAACCTTCCTTAAATCTTTACCTTCACCACCAGGTCCACAAAACCTTTGTCGTCATCGCTGGACACTGGTGTGTACGGACGGACGACAAGCTTCCCGTCTATCTTTGCCGAGAGATAGATGTGCTGCCCTGAAGACGAAAACAAACACGTACTTACCATCAACGTCACCCATTTCATTCTATGTGACTCAAACAATGATAATTCACCATTACAGCAAGTATTTCCTGCTTTAAAGGCTCTGTAACTGTGAGAGGGGATATCTTTAATAGACCTCAGGATTGTGACGTCACCAATGCAATGCATTATGGTAAATGGCCTGTATTTGTATAGCGCTTTACTAGTCCCTAAGGACCCCAAAGCACTTTACACACACTCAATAATAATAATAATGGATTGCATTTATATAGCGCTTTTCGGGGCTGTACAATTCCACTATTCATTCACTCTCACATTCACACACTGGTGGAGGCAGCTACAGTTGTAGCCACAGACTGACAGACAGAAGCGAGGCTGCCATCTGGCCATCACCAGTAGGCAGTAGGTGAAGTGTCTTGCCCAAGGACACAACTACCGAGACTGTCCAAGCCGGGGCTCGAACCGGCAACCTTCTGGTTACGAGACGAACTGCCAACTCTTTGAGCTAAGTTATCAGTCATTCACCCATTCACACACACTTGCAAGCCACATTTTAGCCACAGCTGCCCTGGGGCGCACTGACAGAGGCGAGGCTGCCGGACAAAGGCCCTCTGACCACCAGTAGGCAACGGGTGAAGTATCTTGCTCAAGGACACAATGACCGAGACTGTCGGAGCCAGGGCTCAAACCGGCAACCTTCTGATTACAAGACGAACTGCCAACTCCTGAGCCACGATCGCCCCATTATGGGACTGAGGTTCATGCAACTCCAAGTTGATGATGAAATATATGGAAGCAGCAACAGCGTAACACCTCAGACACACAGTAGTCACCGTGGATACCTCTGACCGACATCGATGCAGAACAAAGGCACTACAAGCTCCTGCACCTGCTGCAGCACTATAACATGAAGTGCTGTAATATAACATTGAGCAGTAATAAAAGACATGAAACTGCTTCACATCTGAACGACTTATTTTTAACATTCTCATCACAGTTTAGTCCAGCTACAAAACAAAGCATGCAGGGTTGTTATTACAGCGCAATTATAAATGTCAAATAAAAAGGTATGCTTTATAAATGTGTTCAACACAACGTTGAAAAAGAGAAAATATTACAGAAAAGTATTAAATGTGAACTCAAATCAATTGTATAGAGTGTCTTTAACCTCCTAAGACCTGAACTCTTCCATGGCATGCATTCCTAGTTTCGCTTTGATATTTGGGAATATTGGGACCCGATGAATGTAAAAACAAAGAATCACCGGATTTTTAAAACGTTTTTTTTACCCTATTTTTGTTTCTAAGAAAATTGAGAGCCACGTATAAAGACATTCGTTTTAAATTTTGATACAACAGAGGCAGTATAATGTCCTCGTAAGTGGAAATCAGGCCCTTGTAGAGGAAAATTTAGTATTTTGGTCTAGACAACCCAAAATGTGATGTCCACATAATTGGATGCCAGATTAAGGAGGTTAAGGGTAAGTGATGCATGTGTCACAGAGCCATGGCTCAGCAGCTGAGAGAGCATGGCCGAGTCTAACAAGTCTGAATGTGAGCTTGAAGCCATGCACAATTCTTAAGTTGTCTGAGGTTTAGGCGCTCACCACAAACAGCTTTTTTAACAAAACACTAGGCAACTTGAGAAACTGTACCTCCTAAAAATAAAGTGACAGTTTGTGCTCACATATCAGCCCCTCCTAATAACACTGCTTTGCCTTTTCGTTTACATTCAGTTTGTATCACAGGTGGTTTAGGTGTCTTCCTCCTTATCACCTGCTGGCATCTAACTTCGTTTCGGTTTGGCATGAACTACGCAGAATGCATTGCCATTCCCTATCTCCAAATAGGCACTACATCAGCTGTTTAAACCGTCTGTTTACAAGGGGTGGCCAATCAGAAGAAAACTAGCTTAAACAGAGAAGGAAAGGAGCTAGAACAGATTTTGAGATATGCAGTCAAACCTCCGGCAGTGATGATATATGCGTGAGTGCGCACTTACCAATAGGGAGACCAAGGACGTGTTCAGGGGATGGCAGTGCAAAGCGGAACTTTCTTGTGTCATGGCTGACAATCTTTAAAAAAAAACAAAACAAGAAACAGACAGAGCAGTGAGCGTGAACGCATCTGCTGCGTTTGCAGACAAGTTTCATTCTGCAAGCACTCAAGTGTGCAGCGTTTGAGCGGTTACCTCTTTATCTATCAGGCGCAGTGCATACTTAATGTTGGGGTCCTCTAAGGTGATGGCAGGTCTCTTCTTTTGGAAGAGCAGCCTGAAGATGAGGTTGATGATACTGTCAAAGCCACCTCGGATCAACTGCGATAAAAGGTCAAAAGTGGGAGAATGACTCAGACCACCAACTCCTAGCATTAGCTACCAGCTGTCTGAGTACCCTGCGGGGCGTTGCCTGGATTAAGTCGGGTTTTTGTTTTTTTGTTTAACACAGACAGCAACAGGGAGAAGTGAGTCATGAAGATTCCTGTGGGCAGGCCCGAAACAGCGCTCAGGATAACTTAGCTGGGGAAAAACTGAATGTTAGCGAATATTAGCCGAGCTAATGCATGCAAATTAGCTGGCGTAAAAGCACCCTGATAATTTTCCATTGATGTATACTCACGCCGATGATGTAAGAGAGCATTTTCAGGCCGGGAGGACAAATGCAAAATACTTTGTCAGTATAGCGCGCACACCCCAAACGAGTTCAAGGCAACTAATTGTGACGGAGGTCCAAGCTGTCAAGTAAGGCTGTCGAGTCAGCCAGGAAGGATAAATACATCCGGTTTTAGTTTTCAAAAACAAAATTCCGTTTATATGAAAATTAAACTCAGTAGGCTAATTATAAAATGAATGGTGGATATAAATATTTTGGTGCACTTCTATGTGTATTTGAAGCTGTTTTATGTCAATTTCGTCGAGATTTGGACTGAATAAACGTACAGTAAGCATGTAAACACGCAGCTTCCGGTAATACAACGGGCTAACGTTCACTAACTTATCAAAGCCGAACCTCAAACGTCACTTCCACGTAAAAGACATGTATTTTCACAATAAAACGCTGAAACGATAATAATGATAAAGCATTAAACTGCGCACAATTTTTCTAAGCAAAAGGAGAAGCTAGAAGAGAACAAAACAAAACACAAAACAAGATAATAGCATCCGAAGGAGACTAATCAGAATTTAAAAGTGTGGCTTTTGGTCATACGGCAGCAAAATGAGTTTAACTAAATTGATTAGTTAAACACAGAAACACAAATGACGACTTTATTATTATCCTAGTTTATGTATGCAAAATGGATATTAACCCAAACTTAGTGATACTGGTTAAACATAACTAAATTTAAAAAAAAAAAAACCCGAAAGCAGAATACAAAACTTTCGTAACTCTGCTATGTAGATCTCATTTCCTCTTTTTCTGTTGCTCACGTTTCATGTAATACAGTTATATCGGGTGCTTATCTGTATTGTGCATCTGTTTATTTCCTTCTGTAGCCGTCACACTTGACTTAATCTTATAGTGAGCTGCTGCTTTGAGGTCAAACATGCATCCTACAAACACTAATCTTTCCATGTGTTGCCCCACTTCAGGCACACAAAAATCAGCCAATATTAGGATGGATTAAGAAATTTCTATATGATGCAGTAAAATTGCAGATATGATGATGATTGATGATGATTTTAACTAACTGATTTTAAGTAGAGCCATGAACATGAATAATGTTACGCTTAAGCATTATTTACAAGCATAACAAGCTTTACAGTGCAGTGAAAAAGGAATTTTCTATTACCCCCCCCCTTTTTTTTTTGCATATTTGTAATTCTTATATGTTTGAAATCATTAACCAATTTTTTTATGTTAGAGAAAGATACCCAGAGGGAATACAAAATGTAATTTTTGATTTCATTTATTGAGGGAAACAAAGCTTCTAAACCTACCTGGCCCTGTGTGAAAAAGTAATTGCCCCTCTTGTTGAATCATGAAGAGACTGTGATTATCCACAGCTTTTGGAAAACTGAATTTAATTTTACTAGCCACACTCAGGCCTGATTACTGCCAGACCTGTTGAATCAACAAATATTTTAAATAAAACCTGTGTGAAAAAGTGAAACAGACTACATGACACCAAAACACATCCTGTCACAATCTAAAAACAGTTGAGAAACAAAGACATTTCTATGGTTTTGGGACTCCAGTGAACCACGGTGAGAGCTGTTATAGACAAAAAGCAAAACTCAGAACAGTGGTGAACCTTCCCCAAATTACTCCAAGAGCTCACAAAAGACCCCAGAACAACATTACAGAACTGCAGGTCTCACTTGTCTCAGTTAAGGTCGGAGTCCATGATTCAACAATAAAACAGAAAAAAATGGCATCCATGGGAGAGTTCCAAGACAAAAACCACTGCTGATCAAAAGGTACATAAAGGCTCATCTCATAGTTGCCACAAAAAAAAAAACATCTTGATGATCTGGGAGACTTTTGGAAAAATATTCTGTGGACTGATGAGAAAACGGAACTTTTTGAAAGGTCTGAGTCCTGTTACATCTGCTCTAAAACTAACACAGAAGAACATCACAGCAACAGTCAGATATGGCGGTGGTAGTGTGATGGTCTGGGGCTGCTTCGATGCTGTAATTGATGAAACCATTATTTTGATCTCTACCAGAAAATCCTGAAGGAGAATTTCCGACCATCAGTTTGTGTCCTCAAGTTGAAACACACTTTGGTTATGCAGCAGGACAACAATTTGAAAAACACCAGCAAGTCGACCTCTGAATGTCTCAGAGGCTGGAAAACCATTCGTGATTGAATTAAAACAATTCTGCAGAGAAGAGTGGACCAAAATTCCTCCTCAGTGATCTGAAAGACTCATTGCCAGTTATCACAAACACTTGATTGCAGTTCTTTCTGCCAAGGATGGTGCAACTAGTTTTTAGGGTTAGGGAGCAATTGCTTTTCCACACAGGGAGGAAAATTAAAGGTAATAATATATTTAATCGAATAATACAACCCCAACACTAGTGAGTGTTTGGGCTTGACTATTTCACTCAGTGTGACACGGTTTCAATAAAAAGCTGCAATAATCTGCCAGATGATGCAGTATAAGCACATATTTCAGTGATTTAAAAGGCAGGTTAAAAGAATTCAATTTAAAATGACAGCACCGTGCTACAGTAAAAATTTCATGGGACATGTTTTACTCTCAACATCCAAATGAGCTTTATTTTACAGCAGCAGCAGTAGCCTGACATCTATAAATCTCCGCTCCCCAGCATTCATTACCATCCGAGCATCACATCAATGTGACATCATATTTTAGTGGAGGACAAACTCTTGTCCCCATTATGTGGCTCTGCTGCACATAAGTAAATATTCACTAATAGAAATTGATCTGTACCCGAGGCAAAATGAAAGAAAGAAAGAAAGAAAGAAAGAAAGAAAGAAAGAAAGAAAGAATCTTTTCTTATTAGTTTTTTTACATCTGTGCTGGTACACAGTGGGGTTCCCCTGCGTGTCCTTCAGATGGCAGTAGTGACCTTTTTAACAGGCTGCTGTGTCTGATTCAAAGTGCCATCATTAAAATAGGAATTTGTCATGCACGTCAAGCATGCAGACGCCTTTCTTTCTGAAGTGAACAGTTTCTTGCATGAGCAGTGAGTCACACTCGTGGCAATCAATACCAACGGTGTCGTGACAGTTTTGCATCCCGAACGAAAACACGACATGAAAGGCTTCTGTATCAACAGGAAATAAAACATTTTTATTGATCATTTGTGTATATGAAGTTATATAACAACAGTCAGAAAACTCCACAGAGTGAATCACTACACAAAGTGAAACAAAACTGGAAAACACCTCATCAAAAAATGAAGGTATACACAGCAAATATAACCGTCAGCAGGCTCGCCGTCACTGCGAGCGATATGGCAGGAAAAAACACCCCGAACAGTTCTACAAGATTACAGAGAAAATTTCCACACACAAAATACTCAAGCAGGCAGTTGATATACACAAAGGCAACTAGGATCTTTCTACAGCATCAGATTCTAATACTTTACACAGCTTTGTTTTTGAAAGGTCAGTGTGGCTTTTTGTCGGTGTCACTGGAGAGATTCTTCAGTTCCTTGTCACACAGAAGAGAGCTTGAATTTAGGGTGTGGGGGGTGATTACGCGTGCGCACTTTTTTTTGGTGGGGAATCGCAGTAACAGGAGCATTGCGCTGCAGCGCAGGTAATGGCTTTTGCTTTGTAGTTTCCTCCACACGCCTCACAATCCGATGGGTTTTGCAATGCTGCCCATTTACTGAATTCCCTGATACGTTCGTGCACTTGTGATATTTTCATATAATTCGGTTTGATTTACTCTCAGCTTTGATTGGATAATTCCTTTAGTGCAACCTCTCTGCATTAGCATTCATGTCAAATTGCTTGGGCCATTTTTGCAAAGAGTGCACCTTTTACTTAAATATATTTTTCTGTTATTTAAATCTGAAGCTGTACTGGAATTCATGGATCTATATATGGAAAACATGTCAAATAAAAGTTCCCCCAGCTGAAGAGGGATTGGGAATACAGCTGTATTAAAGTATGCTCAGTGATATTGGAATGCTATCACAGGGGAGGTTGTTTGATTGTTTTTACCCCATAGGATTATGAAATGAATCCATAATAGCTGAAAAAATATTAAAAATATGTTCTTTTAAACAACAAAAAGTGCAAGGTACATCTAATTAATTAAAGTAATCGACACCAACACGGTCCTCACTGTACATTCAGAGTTTTCATCTCAAATAGAAAAGGGGTTTTGAATCAACAGGGGAGATAAATAAATAAATAAAAATACATAAATAAAATAACTAATGAAAATGGATTAACGATGATGAGATATAGCATCTGGATAAAAGAGCGATATTTTGCAGCTGAATAATCATTCAGGTCACTTTATATTTATTCTAGATATACATTTTCTTTGACACGATTATGTAAATATATACATGGCATTTTTAAAGGGGGTATCTAAATGCAGAATCTTGTTTGGTATTTAACGAAGACTCCCTGAAACTTCTGATGCTGGAACTGTGTGCAAGAAGAGAAAATGAACCTGCGGAAAAGGGAGGGAACCCTAAACAGAGGTCAGCAGGTGTCAAGCTCCAAACTATAAGCTGAATCTAAGTGTGCTGTGTCCTAACCATTTCACTGGAAAGGAGAAAACATGTCTCTGGACTGGATTCATCCTCGAAGGGTTATAATCTCTTCTCTCGGGCAACGCCACCCACGTTAACACTATGGGATGAACATACAAGTATTGCACAGTGCTCAACAAAATGCTGTGTGAAGCAACCCGCTCGCGCTCGGATAAAAGCCTCCTCTTTTTTTTTTTCTTTTTTTTTGGCTGCGTGCAGTCACGCTCTCTCTCTCTCTCTCTCGTCCTCTCTTTGCGTGTAGAAGGAAAAAATGGCATTAAACGCTACGACATCACTACAGAACAGACTGGATTCGCTACCTACTGATAAGTCTACATCTCTAAGCACACACGGCAGTCACAGTGATACACAAAGCAGTCCTCAGAAGACTCCTATGGAATGACAAGTAGCTTTTTCATAATAGTGCTATCAACTACACAATAACATTGAAAACATTTAGAAAGTCCTCCTGAAGCTGTGTATCGAGTATATGCAAGAGGTTCCTCCAAGATAAGAGACTTCATGGTTTTCATGGATTACAACTTACTCCTTTCCTAATTGGACCCGTAGTAAAGGACATAATGAACTAATAGCCTACGCAGACCATTAACTTTTACGGTTATTTCGTGCTCCCCTGGTGTAGTCCTGTGCCAACAAGAAAACAAAACTGATGTAATTGCTGTTGGCTGAAATGTGATTTGTCATCATTGCTTTCTTTCTTTTTTTCCTGTTTTTTTTTTCTTGTTGTTGTTTTTTGGATTTAATTAATCCAATCAAGCAGGAGGCTCTCTGGCTCCGCCCCCTGCCCCTCCCCTCCTGTAGGTGTCCTGAAATAAAGCCGGCCAACAATCATCCAAAAATGGTTTCTAAAGAAGTCAACAAGCTAGTTCATCCAGTGCAAAATAGCAGCCACATAAAAGTTAAAATTGGCAGTAAAACATGGCTAGCTCTATTGTCACTGTGAGAAGGCAACGCAAAGCAAAGACTGCGATTCAGGGCACCACTGCAGCCAAAGACATTGTTCCCAATAAACCAAAGCTACAACCACTAGCAAGTGGGAGTGTGCATGAAGAGAGGGTCTCTACAGAAAGTCACCTCCCCGTAAATGGCAGTGTTTAGACTAAACTCGCTTCACCTCTGTCAATGTCACATTGACACAAAGTTTAAACATTACTCTTGATTTCTTTTTTTTTGTTCTCTCCTCTGATTGAAGGCAAGGGGATCCTATCAGAAGAGTCTCCCCTGGTGTCAGTAGATCCCCCCTCCCTCCCGTCCCAGCGTTTAGTAAAGATTGTAAAAAAAAACATGCACTTTACTAAAAATAGTCAAGACGCTGAATTAATCTAAAAAATAGTCCTCTTAAAACCAGAGCCCAGAGTGCAACCCCCACCCACCCCCCCTTTTTTCTTTTTAAACTCCCTCACAAATGCCGGACCCCAGCCTAAACGCGATACACCTCCAGCAACGACAAGGCTGTTTAAAGTAAGCAGTTAACAAAATATTGTTAAACGAGTTTAAGGACACAATGGCTACAGCTTGGTGCTTTTTCCACATGGGGGTTGTTTCTAAAGGGGTGTTTCTTGGAGGCAATCACTTCCATTGTTGGAAAAGAAAACTAACCTTTAACTTGAGGACCTATTTCAGATGGAACTGCCAAACAAGGAAAAAATGAAATGCTAAGTGGTAACAAGTGTGCCTCAAGCTAAAACATGTAGGTCCTCGGATTGAGAAATAGGTACAAAAAGTCATAAGAAATCATGTGCTTGTATAATTTCCAGCAGCATAATTTATCCTACAGAACCATAGTAGTTAATGGCCTTGTATTTTGGAGTTTTGTGTGGATATATTCATCCGTTTGTCTTTTCTGTAATGATCCTTTGCTGAACTTAAAGTCCTTTACAATGTGAATATATTTCCACTAGCGTCTTGCAGGTTGGAATTCTTTTTTTTCTGGAATGCAATAAGGTAATAAGGTAGAATTTTTAAATCCTGGGATATATAATATTGGCTTTCCTCTATATCTGCATTTACATAATTTAAAATAGAACATCTTATTAAAAACATCAAGATATACACAGATTAGGAAACGGGTAACAACATACAAACACATAAACTAGAAATCATTTATGTCTGCATACTTATATATACAACTGTGGTACAATAAATTCTTTCAGTCATGCGCTATCTATACAGATCATATTGCTTAAAAGAAGGGGGCATTTGGTCTGGGCGATTAAGGGCTTGGAGATGGAAATCAAAAACTGCTGAATCAAAGCGAGAACCTGATAGAAAAAAGCAGAGAACAGATGTTGCAGGACACTTCAACAATTAGGACTGTGTGTGAACTTAGGAGTGATGAATCTGGGAGAGGTCGACGGGTGGGGGAGGGGGTAAAGTGGGACAGGGAGTTACATGGATGGACCCATATATCACTGAGGTATTTACACATACTGGCTAAAGAGTACTACAAGGCAGGTACTGAAAGAGCCCTGCCTATTTCTTGACGGAGAGCTGAGCATCCACCTCCTCCTCAGGCTTCAGCACGTGCCACTGGGCGATGGGTCTCCTGGGGTTGGCCAGCATGTCGGACCAGTGGCGCAGCTCCGTCCCCGAGCTGTTGAGGCCCACAAAGACCTTGCCGATGGCATCGTTCTTGCCGATCTTGTCATAGTCCAGAACAGTTATAACAACTTGCACTTTCTGTAGAGGGGGAAAGAGAGGAGGAAAGAAGGAGACAAAAAAAGAGTGTAAACTCCATCTACAAATGTTTGCTTCAGTTAATGTCTTTTTTTAAAGTCTGTTTTTGTTAGCCAAAATTAACATTCATTAGATCTATACCTTGTTAAACAAGCTAATGAGTCATTATCACTGACCAGCAACCCTCCAGTTTTACCTTCTCATCATTCTGTCTTCTATGCATGATTTCTATCCTGGACTCAGTTGCTATTAGGGATGGGTAACAAAAAACAGTTCTTGTTGAGAACCGGTTCCCACTGTTTCAATTCCTTGGAATTGTTTGCCATTTTTGCGGAGTGTCATTTACCTGGCAGGAAACACGGCGGCTCAAACGCTCAAAAGTTTGATTAGACTTTACGAGAACGGATGACAACAGGGCAACTTGCAATACTTGCAAAGTAGATATTTCATTTAAGGGAGGAAACACTACGAATATGCAAAAGCATTTGCTCACAAAACACACGATGACCTTAAATGAATGTCGTGTTTTTAATTTCGCTCTGGACTCGTGAATCTCAACCCAGCAGCAGCGGTAACGTTTGCACGTCCTCTCCCGTTAATGCGGCAGGTAAATAATCAACTAACAGTGCATATGATGTTAGCGCGATCTGCCTTATTACAAAACCTGCCATTACTGTGCATTTAGGTGATCATGATGAGAGAGACAGACAGAGTCTGGCTCAGATGCCGGCAGTTCTCGTTGCAGTCTACCGGTAGCGTCTCCTTTCAGGCCAGGATAGACGAATGTCACCGAGCAGTGACTCAGTTTGTGGTAAAAGGCTTGCACCCATTTGCCACAGCAGATGCCCCCGATTTCACTTTGGTAAGTGAATGTGTTTAATTGTAGGCAGGGACATTACTGGATATTCTTGTGTAATTGCTACAGAATAATTTATGTTATACTTTGTTATTGCTACAGAAGAATATTTATTTTATAATTTTACATTTACAATTTTTTCCCCCGGGGACCCTGTGACACCCCATTGAAGAGCCATAGGCTGGATCTCTTAAGATCTCACTGTTGGGTTTGTAAGGCCATGTTACTCCTAAATTTCTATCTTGCTCAAAGAGAAGATATAAAACGAAGTTCTAAGCTAATCGACCTGTGTGTTCTCCTTTTAAAAAGAATCTATAAGAGAATTGATAAAGAATCGAATCGTTAAACAGAATCGAAAATGGAATCGGAATCGTGAAAATCTTATCAATACCCATCCCTAGTTGTTATGTCTAAGTCTAATTTAGTGATTAAGTGATTAATAAAAGAGGATAACAACAGGTCATTAAAAAGAAGGTGGGGCTTTAGTAGCTGTCGTGGAGTGCTGCTGCCATTTTTCATATACAGTCTATGGTTTTGTTGTAGAATTGAAAGGCCCGAGTCTTGTTAGGCAAACACGATTTAAAGGTCAGTTTTTAATTCTGTGCTTTTTATTTGTTTCAAAAATTGATTCACATTCATTTTCTAATAACTTTTAGCTCTAGTCCTAGCTTCAAAAACACCCAATACAATCTGAAGAAAGACAATTACATGTCATATAATGTGTTATGATCAGAGACAAAGGTTTTGATGCTTCTTTACTGACATGATCATCTCTGTGAGGTTTTCTCTTGTGATTTGTGTTTTTGAGCAGTACTTTACATATTGGACTTCTGATACAGTAGGTGTTTCTTGTTCTTTGTGGTAGGGTGGATATGTAATGCACGTATTAGAGTATTAAGCGCCAACAGTTCCTCATTATTTCTCTAAATGGTATAGTGCAGGGAATGAGGTGCTCCTTGAGACATTAGTGTTGATTAACAGTAACAAACACTCCCGATCAAGCTTGGCTTATATTCAGCGCCAAGCACAGCAAAATGTGTGATTACTCAGAGGTCTGAGACTCAGCTTCACTGTGTGTTTATTCAAAGGGACGCTGCAAAGAGGAGTGACCCGGGCGTCAATCTCTGGCAGAGAATATGAATTAGTGCACAAAGCGTCCTGATTAAGTTTCGATCCACTGGCAGACTGAGATGGAACTACCGCCACCTGCATGAGCTCTGAGTCGCTGTTCTAAAAGAGCATGCCTAATACGCCATGTAATGAAATACTGAATAAGGCTCCCAGATGGCCAGTTGGGGTTAGTGGGTTTTTAAAGGGACACTTCAGCTTTAAATTGGTCATTCAAACACGGCTTTCTTTAAAGGAAAATTAGCAGACCTTCGTGTTATTCATCACTGACCAGCAAGTACTGTTTTTTCTTGCTGTGACTGATTTGCCAATAATAATCATATTAGTGACACCATTTAAACAACAGCTCAGCAGTTTTCGAAACAAGCTTAATAGCTTTCATGGAATGAAATATGAAGATTGAATACAAGAAAAAAAATAATGTCATGAACATTTATAACATGTATTTGTCTTTTAATTCACTTTACCATCTCCAGCTGTTCAGAGGCCAGAATTTGAAATATATTTTTATACGTTTTTTTTTTTTTCAGTTTAACACAAGCACATAAGTGACTGTTTTTTCCTCTATTTGTTCATATGCTCAAGTCAAATATAGAAAGGTTAAAAAAAACTGCACTTAATTTGCAAACAAGCTAGAGTTTGATGTCAAATGGGCTCACGGACTATAAGGAGAGCATGTGTACATCTCAAATGGTGTCTGCACAGCTAATTGCGTGTGGGCTAAGGACGCTGCGAAATAACACGAGTCAATAACTAACCTTCTGTTTTTGTTACAAGATAGTCCAATTAAAGCACTGCTTGTAATTCCCACGCAATCTCTGAGACAATTAAAATCTTTCGATTATTTACTTAGAAAGTCCCTGGGTCAGGTTGGTGTCAAAGCCAACGCTTTGCCTCTGCAGACTTCTATATGTCTGTGTAATTTAAGAATTGTGCTTGAGAACTTGATTAGCAAATTAAACTGTACTGGTGGAAACAGAACGTGTCTAATTAAGAGTCTTCCCAGTTCTGAGTGTCTTCATTTCAAATCAGATGCAATACAGCCAGAGGCCTAAAGAGCTGTCAGTGATGACAGGCTTCTTTAAACAGATCATTAGTTTAGCATTTAGCTCTTAGGTAGCTGGACTTTAACTGTTTTTCTACGATCGAATTAAGTCTTTTAAGTGTGTTTAATTCTCGTATTGCTTTTACTGCTCAATAAATCTAATCAATGACAATTTTTGTATTTGACCAATTATTTAATAATCAACCTGGTTCTTGTTGATGAGATGAGAAATGTAAATTTAGCCAACATACTGGCATGAGCAGCACTAAATAAGGCCATGTTTGGATGGGGTTGATTGGGATCAGCGGTGTTTAAATTAAATCTGAGGCACGCTGTACCAAACCTGTGATTTTTGAAATGTGGCAGCCTTAATCAATTTGAATTAATTACTGTATTGCCTGAAGAGATAATCTTGTTTGTTGCTATCCCTTTCTGGCACAGGTTATGTATCCTTTATCCTTTTTTCCCCCATAATGTCCTGGAAAAGCATCTGTGCTTCCTTTTCTTCTCGAATCACAGCTACAGCATCTATTTTTCTATTGCTCTAATTATTGCAGCATACTTGGTTAAATGTAAATAATGATGCTGATGAATGCTAATCATTGTGATATATGCTACAAACAGCACCAAGATCCATGCTACGGGCAAGAACAAAGTGCAGACAATCACATCCGTAGAGCAATTGGCTTGTCAAATTGCAAAACCCAGCTGATTTTAAGTGAAGCGCCTCTCATTATTCTGTTATGATGAAAAGCCTCTAAACTGATCATTTGGTAAATGAGCTCCCACTTAACAATGGCTTATATGCAACCAAATGTTTGCTGCTGGTTTTTATAGTTCAGTTTTACCCAATGATATAGCACTCTGCCCCGTAGAAAACATGATTTCAGAGTTTTACGAATGTTTTGCAAACAGATGAAAAATGTACCTGGATTTGTTCAAATGGGACTTCAAAGCTAAAGGACTCGTTATAGTAAGGGTTGAGGGTGTTCTTCTTGATTGTCGTCTTCTTCTTCTTCAGCCTCTTACCATTTTGCATCAGGTGGATTTTCACATATGGGTCTAAAAAAAGGAAAAAGTTATGTTACAAATTGTTCTCAAGATTAGAATCCAGTCATGATCGCTTCAGTCAAAGAACATTGTTATTTCTTCTGCAGCAATTTATATTTGGCAATGCGACTCAGTTCTGGGACTTCCCCATCCTTCCATGTGCACAAAAAGTCCAAGTTTTAGAGAACAACATAGAAGGGAGAAGGCAACAATGCCAACCGACTTGACATTGATTAAATCTGAAACAGAAGTGGGTTGCAAAGCAGCTTGCAGTGGCTACATGGATTCTTGCTTGATAGCCACCTGTTCGCTCCATGGGCCACATTCACAAATGCATTGTACCAGCAGAAACTGGGTTTTAGCGTAAAAAGAAAAGTGCTCTCAGTGGCAAGACTACATTGAGAGATGGGAACTCAGGTGGTGGGAACTAAATCACGTACACAAACTGATTTACTGATTTTCGAAATGCACATTTTAAAGCCAATTTCATCAAAATGTCCTATGTTTTGTGCTTAAATTGTGAAATAAACTAATTGCTTCGGTCTTTATAAAGCAGCACAGCTTTTGAGTTTGGGTCCAGTGAGCTGGACTGGATTTCGCAAACTTAGAGAACTCTTACATAATGTTTAGCCCATTCTATCTTCTTGTTACATCTGATTTTATTCATGATTTCCAGGTCCAAATGCTCCTTCAGTTCACAAGAATGAACACATGTTGAGGCACCACTGACAGTGAAAAGGAATCCAATTTATCTCAGCTTCAATAAAACAATCAGTGTAGCTATTCTCCCAGCTGTTAACAACCTCAGCAAACTTTAGCAAAGTTGGAGATCATCAAAGGTTTGATTGTTTATATCTAACTATGCATGCTGTTCTGACTTATTTATAGAAAAAAAACACATACAGCATTGTATAACTTTGGAATCATAAACAGGAAACTAAAAAATAAACAATAACATTTGGAGCACTGATAAAGTTGAGCTAGTTGGCCCATAATGATCTGCTATCTTGTAGCTAGCTAATGAGCTATGGTAAATCTAATGTAGACATGTTGGCATAGGGAAAATTCTTAATAAATGGTCTTATTGGCAGCTAACAATTTTTTTATTGTAGACTTAATGTCCACACTGAATCTTCGTCAGACCGAGAGTGATTCTTTTGTAAAGCTTTAATCTTTGTGACATCCAGGACACCATGAGCCCATAGGCTGTTTGCGTACACTGTAGCCAGAGGCCTTAAAAACAACAAAAAAGTTAAAAGACAGCAAAATGCCCTGCAGAGCTCAGGGTGATCATTGTTTGTGTGCTTGTTATTATGAGACATCCCTTTAAAATAAATCTAGTCATTTGATCCATTCAGAATACAAAAATACTGATATAGTTCACCATCAGAGTCCAGTGTGTTTATATCACTCAGTTAACCTTCCCCTTTCAAGAGCCCCATTGTCATCTGTCCAAATGCCACCTCAAGTGGCACCCAAATGGTCTGCTTTGCTCGTCCTCATCTGGCAATCAGGTGGAGTGTGTGTCTGAAAATATCGAACCACCCACCGCTTCCATTTATGATGTGATGCCACTCGTCCTAATTTGTTTATGTTCTCCACATAGCTATTAAGACCAAACTGGAAAAGAGGAGAGTTTGTATCTTTCTTTGGGCATATGCTGCAACTGACACGATGGCAGGAAGCCTTTTGAATAGTCAGATAAGTATCAGAGTTTTTTGGTTTAACTGACTGATTAAAAGGACAGAATGAGGCTCCTGAATTCAACATTTAAGAGCTTCATGAGCCCAAACTACGAGCAGCCAAAGACTGCAATCACCTCCATTGTAATTTTTAGCAGACCTCCCTCTCCCCAGCCACCTCCTCCAGATTGTCCGGGGGAACACCAAGGCGTTCCCAGGCCAGCCGAGAGATATAATCTCTCTAGCGTGTCCTGGGTCTGCCCCGGGGCCTCCTCCCGGTGGGACATGCCCGGAACACCTCACCCAGGAGGCGCCCAGGGGGCATCTGACACCACCTCAACTGGCTCCTTTCGATGTGGAGGAGCAGCGGCTTTACTCGGAGCAACTCCGAGAATGGCATTTCCGCCGCTTGTATCTGCGATCTCGTTCTTTCGGTCACTACCCAAAGCTCGTGACCATAGGTTAGGGTAGGGATGTAGATCGACCGGTAAATTGAGAGCTTCGCTTTTACACTCAGCTCTCTCTTCACCACAACAGAGCGGTACAGCGTCCGCATCGCTGTGGCCGCTGCACCAATCCCTCTGGCGATCTCCTGCTCCCTTCTCCTAGTCACTCGCGAACAAAACCCTGAGATACTTAAACTCCTCCACTTGGGGCAGGAACTCGTCCCTGACCTGGAGTGGGCACTCCACCCTTTTCCGGCTGAAGACCATGGCCTCAGATTTGGAGGTGCTGATCCTCATTCCCACCGCTCCACGAATAGGTTTTAAGAAAGCCTTAAAACAAGCTCATGACACCAATAAAAAGTTGCTGGCATCTTCTGTAATGGGAAATTTGACACCCAGTTGTTTCCAAGGAACCTGTGAGGTGATTTTTTGTTGTTGTTATTAAGAAGGCAGACTTAGCGCTATGGGAATAAAAAAAAAAGCTGGTATAAACTTTTTCAAAAGCAATCGCTGCAAGCAAACATTTGGGTTTATTCTTTTTTGAAGGAATAAACCCTGAAAGTACTCCGACTTTCATCTCCAAAGCCTCTTTTTTTTCTTTTTCTTTTACAGCCTTTTGAAACTGATACGTTTTGCTGAGGGGTGTCTACTAAACGCTGGCGAAGAAACTCACTGAAATCTTCTGCTTTTCTTCATGACCTTTGTAAATGCTCTCAGTCTCATGTTTCAAATCTTATTGAATACAACTTGAAGTTAAATGTACATTTTATTGTTCTTCGGACTGGGTCTACTTTGTAAACTGACCCGTTTGATATCCTCTAAGAGCGCAGCTGTGTCAATCAGTTGCTCATTGGAGGCTGTACAACACAAACATCAATGAGTAGTGGGTGATGTCCAGAAAAGCATCTAATTACATCTGTAGTTCTTATCATTAAATTGATGTGTTGCTTACACACACTGTGAGACAATTTTTCTGTTGGGTATCCTGAAAACAACCTGCTAGGAGCACTTTGGCAATGCAGCATTAATTAACATGGAAATGTCAGGTAAACCTTTCACAGTTTGTGTTAATCACAAATTCACTCCTGAAGTTACACGATTATGCCACTAAACTCACCTAAATTAATATCTTGAGCTGTATCGCCTAGAATGCCAAGTTGCTGTTAGTGCAGCAGATGGGGGAGGGGTCACATGAGATACTGAAATCAAAGATTTTTATATTTCTTCCTTTATAGAGATAGTTTTTATCATTTTCCTTAAGAAATCAATAACTATTCCTTTATTTTCATTTGTCTTTTAACTGAATGGACTTCATGCTTTAGGATTTTAGTGAAATTCTCATGATGTTTTAAACATTTATGCAAAACCTCAACAAATCTCAAACTTTTTCTTGCAGCTACAGATGAATTACAGTGAAAAGGTTCGATTTGTGTGTTAATAAACTTACTGCTACTGTTCGTGGCGTGAAAAATGTAGAGCAGATTGTTGAAAATTGTGGTTACACATGGGAAGGCGGCTTAATGACGTTAAATGTTCTCCGATCTCGGCGCACGAGGAGGGAAAAAAAAAAGACCACTTAGAGTCATTTATCACTTAAGACAACAGGCTCCTTGAAAAACACATGAAAAACAAATAAGCACGATAATCTCCGAGATGCAAATGAGGCAGGCTTTTGCCTGAGGATAACAACATCATCCTCCAGCTACTGAACCCTAGAGCTGTGCATTGGCATGAATAAGTAGTTAGAGCCTGAACTGGAGCCTATAATTAGTTGTTGAAACACCACTTGATCTGATAATCTGGATTCATCTCTGGGTCCCATATGCACAAAGTCTTTATAATGCTTTAGGATTTCTCATGAGCGAGCAGCTCTGAAAAAAGCAAAATTAAAAGAAAAAAAAAAGTTCAAACTTCATGATTTTTCACAGTAGCACAAACTGAACAAGCTTAGCTCTCTTAATCTTTTATCCAATTTAGGGGAATGAGGATCTGACTGTCCATGGCAGCTGACATGAATATAGAGAGAAAACAGCGCAAACAGAGTGAGAGGGAGAAAAGCAGCAGAATAAATAGATGGCAGAGACATGAGTGAAATGGTAACAGGCTTCTAATGGAGTGGGTGTCCATTATTACTCCCCTGCTGAGAAGAGCTGGAGTGCCGGGATGAGAAAAACAGCGAGGGAGGGCTGTGTGCAGGAAATAAATACTGCTTCCAACGTATCTCATAAAGAGGATACACAGCCTCCGTATATCTCAAACAGCAGTATATGTCCCTTTGAATATTCTTATGAATGAAATCAGAGCTTCACTAACAGAACTAACACAACAAAGCTTCAAGTTGCTACAAGTAACTTGGAAGGAATGGCCATTTTGATCCCTTTAGATTTTCTGTGGAAGTTCCTTTTTCTCCCTTTTCTTCCCCCAACTCAGCTTCAGTACACAGACTCCTCTGTTATTAAGTTCACAGGTCCAAAGAAGGTCAAAGATAAAAGCTTAGTAATGGCATAGCCAGTGTAGAATGAATATAAGTGAGATGTCAGATTCCAGAGTTCAAAATCCATCTCTAGCTGACTTTTCGATCTTTACAGCTCACTCATAATAACCTTCTAAAATGGGTCTTATATATATGGACTTGATTGCTATATACACTGTGCTCACCTACCCGAGCCAAAAGCCACTTTCTTCCAAAGCTGATCATCGTTCTTATATTGCAGGAAACAGAAAGTCTTGGTAGAATAAGTGTTATAAGCACAAACAAAAACCTATTGTTTTTGTCAGGGAAAGATTGACGATGCTATTTCATATAATGACAGCTCCATTTGATCACTGTGACATTAACTACTGTTTTATGCCTAGAGTTCTTCTTATGTAGCACAACCTGCTTTATGGCTCATACTATTCTAGTTACATCCATAATTTACAACGTGAACACCATGTTGCATTTGCTAAGACCTGAAACTGACAACTCAGACGACATATTCATTGAGAAAGAGTTCACTAAAGCCATAAACCAAGTGAGAAGTAGAGTCATTTTAAGATAGACTTCTGTGTAACTGGACATCCTTTTGCAACCAGGGGAGTTGCCCCCTGCTGGCCATGAAAAAAAAAGCACTGTGCAGTGCAAATGTCTTGAGCCATCCCTAATTTTTTCATGAATAAAATGGAAAGTGTGTGCAGCATCTGCAAACATGCATGGAAGCACAGAATGTAAGACAAAAACAGAGCTTAGTTTTCATCTCCTAAAAGTCAGTTTTTAGTATGACCACCTTGTAATGTCTGTAAGTACTCTTCAGGCTATAGTTCTCTCGGCTTCTTGAAGGACATTTCAAAGCTATTTTTTGCTGTGTTTTGTCCCAGAGCTTCCACCATGAATTACACAGACTCACTCCACAAGACCTGCTGCCACTGATTTTCAATCCACTATTTGTGCATACCGCAAATGTTCCTTCCTATTTTCTTTTCTCAAGAATAGCTTCTTGACTGGTGTATCGTTCAGATCCTGTGTTAGATGTTGTCTGGATTTCTTAAGAATATGACTTACAGAGACTGGTCATCTGCTGTATGGAGTTTTTGAACCTGTCACTTCTTCTTTTGTCCTCCACTTGTCCAGTTTTCTCAAATGTTTTTAAGGACACTTGGCACATTAGTGCCGAGATATGCCAAGTTCAAAGCTAATGCCTCTAAAGTCATTCCACACAGCAGGGATGAGGTAATCTTAAATAAGACATTTATATCCTGTAACCTCATGTAATATTGCATGTAGCAATTTAATGTAATACTGGTACCAACTGCGGGTTGTAAGCAGTTAAACATGATAATACTTGCAACTTATGATAAAACAGACCAAAACACTCCATGATCCATTTCTCAAACTTCAAGTGAAGACAATGGTTTTTAATTCTTTGTATATTTAATGTTAAATATACAAAGAATATATCCCTAGACTTTCACTATATACGGGAGGGGATTAGCGAACAGTCAATAATACTATCTAATATTGCATACAGCTGTGTATATTAAAATAATGGTACTACAGTGGCTGCGTGTAACTCTTATATTGGTAACTGTGGCTGAAAAGACACCACACCACAGCTGAATGGGATTATGCAAGATAACCCTTTCTCAAAAAAGAAAACACCTGTGGTGCCTCTGCAATCTAGGTGCACTTATCTCTCCAGCCAGCAGATGAGAGTTTGGCATTATTGAGTTTTGGGACGCTCGCTGTACCTTCTATCAAGCCCATTTTACCACCTCCTCCTGGACGGATGTAATCTCTCCCATTTTATGGATGAATGACAGTGCTTGTGATGCAAGAGTGGTTACTCACATGTGTGTACAGCACAGCGGCTCGTCTTTGCTACCCTTAGGGGTTACTCATTGGAGTCCTGGATCTTGGCCACAGTTTTATGAGGCGATGCGCTATCAGCCGTCCGTACATTTCCCACAGGAGGCGAGATGCAGGTTTATGGATAGGCAGGGAGCTCTGAGTCACATCAGCTTTAGAGTTAAGTAGAGCTACTAAAGAGGTCTTATTTTAAAAGTGGTTACTTACACATAGGATTTCAAGCTGTGAATAATTACCATCTGTGACTCATTTTGAATATTCTAGTCATCAAACCTGAAGCTACAGTGCAGAGATATAAAACGCACAATTCGCTCGGATGTTTCCTTTATCTTTGGGTTTGGCTGCTAAGGGTTCTGGCAGAGTTGTGCCAAATGAACACCAATACAAGCAGGGTTAAATATAGCCTGGCTGTCATCTTAGCTTTCCTCCCATCATTTTGGATTTTCCATGGTGGGTGCACCCAGGGGTGACTGTCGGTTTAGTTTTACACACTCAGCTCAGCGGTGAATCACACACGTTTCACGCATACACAAGTGTTTACAGTGAAACTGCTCTCTGGGGCGCAGGCCCACGTAAAACCACCTCCATGAAATCTGATGGAAGTCTTTTTACGATGTTATTTTGTATTCTACTCTCTACGGAGGCTCAAAAGTGCCAAAAAATATATAATAACTGTAATTGAATGCATTAGAATTACAATAAAAAGGTAGGCTTTAATTATAGCATAAAATGTAACAAATGATGAACCTGCTGTTTCATTTGTTGACCTTTGGATTTATTATTTTTATTTATTTACTTCACATTTCATTTTCTATTTAATTCTGTTTATTAATTTACTTATTTTTAGTTTTAGATTTATGGTGCTGTGGAAAAACTGCAGTAGACATTTATTGTGTAGGACCAGTCTCCATCAAAGACCCACGCTACTTCTATAATGTTAAAGTGTAAGCTTTGGTGAAGCCAATCCATAACTGTTCTAGTTCTTGTATAATTTGGCATGCCTTGGCCTTTTCTCCCTGCTTCCCTTCCTTAAGAATGGCTTCTTGACAGCCACCCTTCCACTGAGACCGTTTCTGATGAGGCTTCAGTGAACAGTAGATGGATCAACTGAAGGGATCCTGTGTCAGGTCATTGCTGTTTCTTAAGGAGATGATTTTCAGGTACTGCTCATCTGGTGTAGACAGTTATTTTGGATTGCCATTTCTTCTGTTGTCCTCTACTTTCCCATTTTCTTTAAGGACAAACTGCAGATATGCCAAGTTTTCATCTTTTTATGGTTGAAAGATTCATAGGTCAATTTTAAGTGACTGAAAATGGTCAGGTACACACACTGGACTGACAATGAGCAAAAAAGCAGCCAGCGCCCCCCAAAAAACTTCAGAAAGCCTGCAGATCTGTTGCTTAAGACTACATTGAAAATTTACACGAAACTCTGACTTACTAGATAAAAAAATATAAAGAAATGAGGGGGAAGTTCAACCCTTTTTTCCTTTTCATTATCCCAATCTTTACTTTTCCGCACAACTTTTTTTTGTATTTTTAAATATTATTTATCCACTTAATGCAAATGAGGGGGTCGTCATTCAAAGTGTATAACTGGTCTACTTTGGGGCTGTTGTAAGACCGAAGCCGCTCAGCAGTCAGGAAATGGTTTTTTAAGTAACAAAACACAGATAAAAGTGAATTAGATATTAGACCTGCATTTATATTAAGCCTTTTTAATGCCTTTAATGCCATATCACTGTCCGATTTACTTCTTACTTTTCCTTTTTTTATTTTGGAAATGGCAAAATTCATAATGTAAAAGCTTGGAAATACACTGTAACTTTTCTAGTTATTATTTCTTACATCTATAGACGCAAAACATAATAAATTCTGCCTTCTCTAATCCCTTTCAAATTGCCTTCTTCTCTCAGGCCTCGTACATCATCCTAATGATCCCTCATGCCCACTACCTTGCTGAGATGACGGGAACCTTAGTCTGACCAGCCAGAGGAGCAAAACAAATAAACCTCTCCAACCCGAGAGGCTTGATAGTGCGCTGGAGCACCAGGTTGGGGCAGTGCGGCTTCATTACCGCTGACATGGTGCCTGTGTGCTTTGATAACCTCCCCCACTGCTGGCCATTACCTGGTTATATGCCACCTCACAGCCGCCTGGGATGTCTTTGAAGATACAAAGAGAGAGGACGAAACATTTTAACTGCCACTACTTCTATAAGCCCGCCGGTACTTATACTGAGTTGCTTCCAAACACTTAGCCTTTGTGTTCCCCACCTCCGAGTCTGACTCACCTTTCATTTCCCTTGGAGACACTACAGTAACGTGAAAAGCTGTATTTTAAGATTTAAACAGAGTAATTTTCACAAAATAAAATGATATGTGCAGGAGGTCAAAAGAGATGTTGGTGATTCAGTTAGAAGCTTTCGAAACTTTAAAATGCATCACAAGTTTCAGAGTTTTTTAAATCCTGACTGCCTGCAACTAAACGTAACGGATCTATTGTAACTATACATTGTGGGGTCGGCTAAAGTGGAAAGAGGAGTAACCTGTCTGTGACGAGGATTATTTTGAGACGACAGCTAAAGAACATGGTGCCTCGCTGCATGTTAAGCAGGAGCAATTCTGAGAGGCGCCAGAAGTCGAGTGTACTTTTAAAACTATTACTTCAAAAGTTTGTTTTCCTAAGAAATGCAGCACGGTGGTAGATTTGGGGCATGTTTCATGAGGAGCAAATCAAAAGAATTATTTCTGATTATACATTGGTTAATGATAATTCCCACATCTTCCTCTGTGAGCCATAATTAGGCATGGTAAACAGGATGACAATAGAAAAGAAGGCTGATCCCAGGCCATCAATTACTTGTCCTCCTCCTTAAGTTCTGGCTGAGCCACTCTGTGGATGGAGGCTAATTATTGTTATTAGAGACCTGCCTATTATTTCATCCATCTGCTGCACATTTAAGTCCATTCTGGGAGCAGAAAAGTAGACACTACTAACAAAAAACAAAGCCCAAACTGCAATTTAGAGTATATTCTGGTTGTATGTAATTACAAACATGCACTGTGCCATTACAGTATGCTAATAATTCACCCTGAAACCCACAGATGAGTGCACACAGATGAAACATGCTCCAATTAAACATGACATATGGTATATGGTGTCAAACTGTCTGGCTTTCCTGGCATTTCCCTTCACTGTAAGAGGAAACCTGGCCTTCAAATTGGAAAGATTTCACACCATTCTAATACTGGCTGGTCCGTGTGGCTGATGGCTCAAAATGCTGACAATCCCACGATGCAAATGGGCACAGGTGAGTGCTAATGCCAATATCAGAAAATTGCAGCGGGGGTGTTTTGTTTTTTGTTTTTTACCAGCCAAATGGCTCCTCGCACTGGTCTGACAGATGAAAGGGAGCTCGGAGCCATTAATGTGCACACTCTTACTGTACCGCAGGATGTTTGGGGTTATATGGATAGACTGGATAGACAAACAGAAAGCAAGTGGACCCGGGTGTTGGTGATGGCTGCTGAAAGAGTCGGAGCAGCTATTTAAAAATGTAAAAAGAGGCCACTGAAGAAAGTCAGAGGAAAAGCAGGAGGGAAAGATTCAGCTTATTGTGTGATTTCTTATTTTATGGTGTCTGTATGACGACTGATATGATCAAAAAAATAGATAGCACAAGGTCCAGAATAATGAAACTGTGTTTGTTTACTGCATCGGGGAATGGATCCATGAAAACCTTCCGTCATTATTAAAATGCTCCTTATATTGGTGGATATTAGTTAAGTTGTCATGTATGTCATAAAAACACTAGGTTGCATAACACAAATGGGTCTGATAATGTCAGACTGCACTATATCAGTTATAAATAGCTTAAATTATAGTCTGATGACTGTAGATGGTGAAGCTGGTGATGCTGTGGGAATGTGCTGAATTCTGATGAAGCCTATCTTTGCTCAACAAAGCTCTAAATGGGACTTTGATATTGTTCTATCTACATCAACCATCAATCTTTTTAAATTATTCATGCTTTTACTGAGCTTTGATCATATTACAGAAGAGTACAGAACACATTGCACTTCATAGTTTCTCTGTTTCGAGCATGTTTTCCTCACAAATGTCAACTTTTATCTGTAACTGATCGCACAGTGAAAAAAGCCATCTCAGGTTGGAAGTACAGTCAGGTACACAAGTATTTGGACACCATTCTTTTTCTGTTCACTGCCAAAGTTGATATTGAATCAAATAATTGTGATGTGATTGTGGTGCAGACTTTAGGCTTTAATTCAAGGGGGTCAATAAAACTATAGCACTTAAACCAAATAAAACCATATTTATGCAGAGTCCCCTATTTCATTCAAGTCTGTAGTTCATAGAAAAAAGACCAGTAATGCCAGTGAGTGTGTGTTGAATCCCGGTTACTGTAATAATAATTAATTAACCGTAGTTTCAGATTTACGTTTAGTTGAGAAGTGTACCCTGATCATAAAATGTTACAAATAATACTTAACTGCACCCCGAAAAATAAGAACTTGCTAATAACATTTTTAAAAGGAACCCCAAAATTGCAAAGCCTCTCATTTTATTTATTCATTGTTGCACACTGATACCCATACATCAGTGAAAGTACACTGCTGCATGTGGTTTAGGCACTATCTATGTTTATCCATCACACAATACAGGTTTTAGTCAAGACATCTTCTTTCTAAAACACTCAATCAAACCCAGTGAGAATCATGAAGAATTATCTTTGGAATAACATGGAGTTCTGATGGTCTTAGTAAAAAGTAGCCAAAGACTAAACAACATCCACACAGGTTTCGCAGCAACCTGGCAGCCAGAAACCACACAGAGTCAATGACATTCAACGACTTCAAGTGATGACAGGCAAAATAACCACTGGTGACACAAAGTGGACGGGAGTTGAACTTTTCAAAGCTCAGAGACAAGCAATTGAAGAGTCTCCAGATAAAAGGGAAGAATATCGTCGACTGACGTAAGACTGGATAGTAAACACATTTGAGGATTACCCGAGCAACAGACAATCTGCTATGGACCAACCGTGAGCTGCAAAGTGATGTGTAACTAGCAAATTGATTCCAGTGTGGATGTTTCTAAACTTCCACCCATTATGTGAACTAGAGCTGGGCGATATGAGATTTTTTCATATCACGATATGTTTTTTTCATTTCAGGCGATAACGATATCTATCACGATATAAGCCAAATAACTATATTTGTAAGATTTAAATGTGCCGTTGCTCACAAGTAAAATGTGAAATAATCAGCAGCTTGTTTTTATTTAAATATTTATTTCCCATAATAAGTTCAACAGGGTAGATGTACTTAAGGAACATGAGACTTTTTCAGATAAATAAAGGCAAATATTGCAAACTACACAAAAGGCAGCCGCTAAAGCGTTTAAATTTCAAAATAGAACAAACGAAACAGACTAAACTGTCAATTCCACTTAGAAACAAAATATTAATTCTAAAAATAAATCTTAGTTTGTTTTACAGAAGAACAGACAAAACTGACTAACTTTTGTCAATATCAAATAAACTGAGAACTAAAAGGAAATTCTCAATCTCTCCTTGTTGTATAGCTGAGCTTTTCAAACAGTTTTAACAGTTACTTTAGTCTGACAAAAGCCGAATGACGAATTAGCGCTTCCAGTCAGAGACTGAGGCTACGTCCACACGTACACGGGTATTTTTGAAAACGGAGATTTTCCGTTTTCGTTTTAAAAAATAATCCCGTCCACACATAAAGGCAGAAATGAAGGAAAATGCTGCTATGAACATGCCAAAGCAGCAGGTGGCGCTAGATTCCTAACCGTGCAGAAATGTTGGCCAATCAGAAGTCTAGAAGCCTCGGTGGGAAAAAGTAACCAAAGCTGGGGCGTAGAAGCAGAACCGAGTCGTATGTGTGGACCGACAGTAACTGTATGTATATGTGAGCATTTAAACACTGCAGAGAGTAGAATTAACAGTAACAGTATTGTAGAAATTCATTTCACCGAAACAATAACGTGGCGCACAGTGTGACGCATGCACCAGTTTATTGTATTTCCAGACTTGCTTTCGGCACAATTTACAGTGCACGCTACTCTGTTTTTTGTCAGACTTGAAATAGCCGAAATACCTTCACACTACGGAACTTCTATGGCTCTTCCGTTCGACAATCTCTCCGGCGTTGGAACCATCATCTGTTTTCTCTTCGGTCACGCTCGGTTGATTTTTCTAGTCGGCACACTCATTTCCTCCATTACCCGCTGGCTGCTTCCCAAACAAACACACGTGCGGCTTGGCACTTGTGCTGTACGTAACAAGTCACGCGACGTGACGCTGCGGCTGTGATTGGTTCGGCTACTTAATTTGGATTGGCTGTTTGTTTTTTTTGTTGTTTTTTTTTTAAGAGGACAAGAGCGGTGAGGTCTATCGCGATAGCTTAATTTCTCTATCGAGTAAAAGTTATATCGCGATACATATCGTTATCGTTCTATCGCCCAGCTCTAATGTGAACCACAGTTATTCTGGAAGCCTAAACTTACAGAAGAACTGTGGTAAGTTCTTCTAGATCGTTCAGCAATCATTCAAACTTCCTGCCAGCTACCTTGAAAAACTGGTATTATTTTAAAGGCAAAGGATGGTCACATTTATGGCATGTTACATCAAGTTAACTGATTAATAAAACCTGTCCATGACTTTATTGTGCAGCTCTTCTCCTGCACTTTAAAGTCTTATCTTTACCATTTGCAGCATGGCATGTCTGGTTTCAGAGCTGAAATGTGAAAGCAGATGCCTCTGCTATGCAACTCTGCCCACATTGCTAAATTGCCCCCAAAGGAAATATATAGTTTTACAAAATGAGATTGTGTTGTTCCACTTCATAGTGAGAAAGACATTAAAACTTTAATATTGGTCTTTATGTCCAAAAGCACAGTGGATTTCAGTGTCATGGGACTCTATTAAAGTTCAGTCATGTTTTTTTAGTCCCTAGATGAAACATCTGTCCTCTCTGGCTGAAAGAGACACAAAACAAGTCTGTCTGTTTTTGTGCCGTTTGTTTATGTTCCAGTCAGCTGTGGGTGGAGGACTTCCATCCCTCTCATTCAGTTACCATGACATCAGATCCTCTATTCAGACTTGACTGTATTGTGATAAATGTCAACTATTGATCTTAATCCTGTAGAGTTGGAGCTATACCACAGCAGGACAATTCTTTCATTCTTTCAAGCTGTCGAATTTTTATTCCATGCATTCATATTCCAGGCACTGTCTTTATGAGCGTGTTACACTCATTACTGTATTACTGTATGTGTTCTTCAATGTGTGCTAGACAACTTTTTTTAAAAACTTAAACATATTTTGCGAACCTACAGTTGCAGGGTTACACTTGAATATTGGTAATATATTAATAAAAACATTCAAAACCAAAGGAGCAAGTGTGCAAATCAAGTCATGCCTTTTACTACGTAGTAAACAGAGCTGCAGCATGTCAAATACAATGTGTCAGATCAAAGTGCATCTCTGAGTCATAGCGATCAATTTTACAACAATGGCAATCATTTTTCATGGCAAATGTCTGAAGAGATTGTAGCATAACTTGAAAACTGAGACCATCCATGACTCCCTCAGTTGCCTCTAACAGCATGATGAGTAACACTGACAATATGTGAAACACTTGGACTGAATTTTGAGAGATAATCCATAAAATGTTAGAGGAACTGTTAATATTGCAGAACATTAGCATTACAAGGACATTAAAGTCATGGAGCGATTGTTTAATTTGTGGCATCAAATCCAACCCTCTTCGGGCTAATCTAGAAACTAAATTGGTCATTTTCATATGAGTTTATCAGCTAATGTTAGCATTGCCAGAATAAGTCCTTCTGGACGCAAGTCTCACACACTGGATCGAATCTGGATCGTTCTTTAAAGATCCCATCTAAATGATGGAGCCATAACTTTAATATCGGTGATCCCTGGGTCATTTAAAGCTACTACAGTAGACTCACAAGCCAAATCAAATATAAAACACTCAAAATAAGATTTTACTAAAATGTTATTCTCCTACGGCACGCTAGCACAGTTTCACAACATGATTAGCTAATCAGCTGCAGCTGATTACTCTTTAGGGGTGAGATAACAGCCATTTTTAGCATTTTTCTTTGGATTTGTCTACTGAATCATGTCAGTGCCATGTCTCTTACTTATAAGCTATCCCTCATTACAGTTAGCTGGCTAATCATATCTTGTTTGCTAATGTTATCACTAGCAAAATCAATCTCAGTAGAAATGCTAGCTGGCTGATGTAATCCATGATACTGAGTTGTGCATAAAGTCAGACAGGACTGATTTAACCATCAGTAAATCATATAATGGCACAATGCAAAGACGTGTAATGAATATTTGATTTCTATATTTATAGCTAACGCATGGCAATAGCTATACGATTAGCTACACATGCTTCTAGCATTGATATCTTTGTGGGATCCAAGTCAACTCTGTTGTCATTGCACTGTGAGTTATGTGAGCTATAGAAAGATGACAGCATCATCATGGGTGCCATTAACTGCGTTTCTTTTGTTACAATATAAGCATTTTCTCAGGGATATTTAGAGACATTCAAAAGATCTTTTTCACAATCAGGTATCTGTCTGGGTGCTGAAAAGAGGAAGAAAAGCTTGCGATGTTGTAGGAGAGGTGAAGTGAGTGCTGCAGTTTGTGTGTCATTACAGACAAAGGCCCTGTCAGAGGAAAAACCAGTTGGCATATGTGCACACCCTTTCAATTCTCCTCACCTGACAAGCCTCCAACATCCATTTTCTTGAGGTTTTTGGCCTCAAGGATGACCACGGTCAGCTTGCCAGCAGTGGGGACATATCGCAGAGAGAAGCAGATATCACCCAGTTTTTCTTGCTGTTGGAAAAACAGAGACATTGCAGAGGTGAGAAAAACAGCTACTTGATGCAAATTTACTCCATCACATGTTCACACCATATGAGGATACATCAGAGAGAAAGTTGCTCATAAACATGTTTACTTGATTCTGCTCTCCACGAGCAGAAAGGGAAGCTTTTAACATGCAAAGCTGCAAGTAGCAGGGTGTCTGTGCTAAAAGTCTAATGGTATTAAAGGTTAATGTACAGGATGCTGACACACTGAGTCATAAAGCTGGTTATAGTAATTACAGTCTAAATCATGATGGAGAAAGATATTTGCTTTAAGTGCACAGATTGGAAGCATTGTAGACTAAATCTAGGAGGGCTGGCACAGAAGACTCTGTGATCAGTGTGAAACTGATCCATTATCAGAAATCCTAACACAGAGCAGTGTCCGTCTGCATCAGTGTAATTAGAGTTTCTGATCTGAAAAACATAAGGTGGAGAATATTAGTAGTGCTAAATCTACAAGCTGGCACAATCTACTGAAAAATTACTGCTAATGAAGCAGGGCACATTTTAAGCATTCATATTTACAGGATACAACTGTGCAGAACATATGGAGATCACAATAAAACCCCCCAAAATTAACAAAATGTGGAGATACTAGTTTTTCAGACAAATTTGCCTTAATAAGTGGAGCATTTTCCAGTGTATTGTACTCCACTGATCAAGACAAGCTGTTAACAATGTAATCATTATGTGAGCCAGCTGTCTGCTGCCCTGATAAATAATTTCAAAATACAGGAAAGAAAAATTAGGACAAAAACACTCTTCGATTACAGTGTAATTTGTCTAAACAGAGAAACTCAGCTGTCGCAGTGTTATACTTGAACTTGATTTCTTTAATGAAAGTCAAAATAGTTGGAATAAAAAAAACCAAGAAAGTGTGAAAAGAAGAGGAGGATGCATTTAAGTTACAAAGCACACAAATTAAATCGAAAAAAATTTTTTTTTGCTAGGTGGCAAACAGAAATGCAGCATGTCAAATGTAATGTTTCAGATCAAAGTGTATCTCTGAGTCACAGCTTCAGAGTCAAAGCAATCAATTGTACAACAAGCGTCCTGAAGGTTTTCAATCGTCTGCCATGGATTTGATTCCTTGTTTGCAGGAAAAGCCCTGCACTGCACTTCACTGCTTCAAGCAAAGCACCATCACGACACAGGCTCATTATCTGAGACTGAAAAGAGATCGGTTCATATTCTCTCCATATCCTTTATCAACACCTGAAGCAGACACAGCCAATAACTCCCGCTTAGGTCGCGCCTGTTTTACATCTGGTCATTTCGAAAAGAGGTTATAAATCAAAGGCAATCCAGATCCGAATATTGACTCTTCATCTTCCATCAACTTCCAATCAAGGTCTATTTCCTCATGTAGAATAGGAGTGCTGAAAATGGCTGCAGTGTGTTTTATATTGTAATGGACCCTCCCCTGCATTTCATTTGTCATCTGCTCCCCTGACTTGTAGCTGCTTTAAAAACCACAGACTAAATAGTCTTACTTTGATGATGGGAGTCGCATTTTAATGAACGCAAATGCATTCTCCTCTTGAGGCTAGTAAAAGAAGCAGTGACAGTTAATTATGCCTGTCAAGAGCAGTGACCGAGCTCTTTAATATTTTCTTTGAACTGTAAAAGGTCAGCCGCTGCTTCTTCAATGGAAAGGGCATTTTAGGGACTCCGATACTTCATATTTGACCTTAAAAATAAAGAGGATTGTGCTACTTGTGTATAGGTGAAGAAGAAGATTTTTACCTGAAAGCAGCTTTCTTTTCTCTCTTTTTTGAATATGCTTTCAGTGCCTTCTTTGCATTACAGATACTTAAATGAGACTTATTATATTTTCCCCTTTTTTGTCACCAATCACTTCGCTAGGTACACCTCTTCAACAGTTCATTCACAGAACTATCTAATCAGTAGGGATGCAACGATACTCGTATCGATATTGAACCGTTTGATATAGTGCTTTCGGTTCGGTACGCATATGTATTGAACAATACAAAATTTTTAAATGTATTTTATCAACTTTTCTTCTGACGATGCTGTCTGTGTTGAGAGCTCAGTGGATCTGCGTTCGACTACTCCGCCTAGGCTGCACTGTCGAGCGCAGATTCACTGAGCGCAGCACAAGCTAGCAAGACAGAAGCTAAGCTCATTGCAACATGACAAATTGAACCTCCCCCACCCTCATTCAGATCTGGCCTTTGGAACTATTTTGGTCTTCATGTGTGTCAAGTATGACCCTGAAGGTAAGCGCGTCATGGACAAAAGTAAAACAGTATGTCGGATGTGCCACGCAATGCTCAATTATATTGGTGGGAACTAGTGTGTTAGCGCAGTTAGCTGGTTAACGTGTTGACGCCGTCCAGCCCCACGCACGGGGCGATCCGCGGTAGCTCGTTAACGGAGATTTGCCGTGTTGTGGCGTTAACGTCATTTCAGATTAACGCTGACAGCACTAGTGGGAACACAACGAATATGACTGCACATTTACGCCGACATCATCCTCGTGCAAAAACAAGAACAACAAGCATGCTACTAACTTTAGCCGAGTCATTTAGACAGCTGTTAGCATGATATGTTTAATATGCTGCTGAGAATATAGCCCAGAAGAAGCGGATAGTATAGCTTTTATTTTGGAAAGAGCCATTTCTCTGTAATAAACTCTCTTTTCCAAAGATGAGTGATTTCTCGATCAGATAGATTTATTTTTTTTATTACTTTGTTGTTTCAGCAACATTAAATTTAAAAACTGTACTTTTGAGTTAAAATATATATTTATAATTTTAATAAATGACTAATTAAAAAAGCATGAACATTTTTTGTATCGAAAAAATATCGAACCGTGACCTCAAAGTATCGAACCGAACCGTGAATTTTGTGTATCGTTGCACCCCTACTAATCAGCCTTAGGCCTACATTTGGGCATGTAGATGTAGTCAAAATAACCTGCTTAAGTTCACTCTGAGCATCAGAATGAGGAAGAAAGGTGATTTAAGTGACTTTGAACATGGTTGTTGGTACCATATAGACTAGGCTGAGTATTTCAGAAACTTCGGATCTACTGGGAACTCCAGCTTACAGAGAATGGTCAGAAAAACATCCACGAGCGGTAGTTCTCTGGGACAAAATGTAGAAGAGAATGCCTAGATTGCTTCAAACTGAAGGGAACAGTAAGTGAAATTAACTACTTCTTACAACCAAGGTATGTAGAAGAACATCTCTGAATGCATAGGACATCTAAGCTCAAAGCAGATGGGCTACAGCAGCAGAAGAAACACACCCATCAGCTACAGGAAACTCATGCTACAATGCACACAGGCTCACCAAACTCAGAGACTAAAAGATTGGAAATACATCGCCTGGTCTGATGTGTCTCAATTTCTGATGCAACATTTTCATGTTTGGGTTAGAATGTGGGGTCAACGAAAACATGGATTCCTCTATCCTTATATCAGTGGGTCAGGTGTAATAGTTTCTTGCCATACTTTGGACCTTTTGGTACCAACTGAGCATTGTTTGAACACCAAAACACCAAAGCCTACACAATTATTACTGCACCACCAATCCCTTTATGGCCACAGTGCACACCAAAGTGTACATATGCTTCTTGAACATGCTGGTAAGATTGGTGTACTCAAATGGCCTTCATAGTCACCAGATCTCAAATCTGCAGCAACTGCTTGATGCGATCAAGCCAATATGGTTCAAAATGTGTGAGGAATGTTTCGAGTGCCTTGTTGAATCTGTGCCATAAAGAATAAAGTCACCTGGGGTCTGTCTTACAATGATTCATTAATCAATGTTTAACTAAGAATAAGGAATACCAAGCATCACTTCAGTGTATAAGCCTGTCAGGTAAAGCTGCGCACAAGCTCACAAAAGAAAGTAACGTGATGCCCTTCAGTTTGAAAAACACCACCAACCTATTCTGCACCGTTATAATTAACCTTTAAATCAACCTGCCGTAATGCTAAAAATAAGGTTGGCAACACATGTTATATGCCATGACATTTACCATGAAAATTGAATCTCCTGGATTGGTGGCTGGGAAGTTACACGTCTGTTAATTGAAGGGGAAGTGCGGACATATGATTAAGTGACATTTCCAGAGGAGATGGATTACATCGTCGACCGCACCGCATTTGCAGTACAAGTTTGCTGAACAAAATAAAATAATGCTTCTGATATCACTTATGCCCTTTTCATTAAAACTGCAGCTGCTAGATGTACAAATCTGTGCCTCGGCATGAGACAGGTGTCACAAAGTGATTTCAAATTGAGTTTATTTCTCATTTTATGAGGTGTAATTGCAAATTTTGGCAGACGTCTTACCTCCTCCTTCTCAGCGCTCTGCAGATCCCGCCACTCCTCTGTTATGTGGCTGAAGTCCACCTTGTTCATGGGCACCTTGATGTCGCCAATGGCATCATGCTTGGAGAAGCGGTCAAAATCGTACACCGTCATCACCAGTGTCTTCCCGCCAAGCTCTACATACGGGACCTGAAGTAGAAAGAGGCAAAGCATTTATGGCTCACCCAGGTGAGGTTGATTATATCTATTTAACAATGTAAAAAGCCCAGAACCTGACATTATTTCAGGATTATACAATTCTTAAGCTTATATTTGACTAATTTTAGCAGAAATTTATCTTTCTTTCTTTTTTTGTAGCCTACAAGTTGCTCAGACGACTCTTTTTCAAACCAATGTGACCACTAGAAGAAAAAGAAAAAAAAAGCTTTGGCATGATCTTGTATGAAGTTTAATTTTTAGATCATTGGTATGTTGTCACAAGCTCATGTGCTCAAATCTTTTCAATTGATTCGTTCTTCCTGCAAATGGGGGGCAGTAATGGGGCAAACCCATCTGTATAACCCCGATGTTGACAAACTCAATGCACACATGAGTAATAGGCAGTGGATGTGCTTTCATTGTGGGTAGATTTATATCTAATGAAAGGAAAAAGTTACAAGAACCAAACTATAGAGGCTGCCCACTAGTGACCAGAGCATTCAGGTATGCAGTCTTTTTGAGCCTGTTTGAATTTGCAATAAAAGTTATTTAAAGGCAGGGCAGAGAACAGAGTGAATATAGTGACAAAGCAGTTTAGCATGAGCATAAGGGGATGACTGTCATGACTCTCGAGTCCAATGTTAAAGTTGTTGCTTTAATTCTCTTGGCCAGCAGGGGGCGACTCTTCTGGTTTTAAAATAAAGGAATTTGTGAAGAAATTAGAACTCACTTCATTTTTGACCCTATTAAATGCTTTCCTTGTAACTTTATGGCATCAGTCACTAATTTTAAGTCAAATTCAATGGAACGTGAACATTTTTTTTATTATAGCCAAATTTAGGAAAAAAAAGGCTAAAAATTGAGCTTCACATTAATTTGCTACAGTTTTCGGTATGTTGTTTCTTCATTGTGCGGCTATCAGCTGAAGTCGGCTCTTCAGTTTTACATTTCACTTAAACCAAAACTAGCATGCTAATGACATAACAGAGACACCTGTCTAACCAAGACAGCAAACACACTGCAAATAAGGTCAAGCCTGGTCTAAAAGAAGAAGAGGGTGACAGTTAAAATGTTCTTCTCAATGCTTCAAAACAGTCACCAGTTTGTCTTTGTTTATATGCAATCTATGACATTAAAAAAATCTTTGAATCTTTATTGTTAACCAAATAAAAAATGAAAAACATCTAACTATATCCTGATAAATCTCTGAATTATATGAAAAACAACTGACATATGACTGGATAGCGAGAGGAGTATCTTTTAATAAGACTGTCCTTGACCTTATCTCCCATAAACATCTCATCTTTTTGACGACATCACCACTTCTTATAATCCCATTTCCTGTTTGTTTCCCCCCACGATGCATCAGAGATTCTGATTTAAGCACTACAAAAACACACACAAATAAATTCTGCATAGATATCACATCACATTATGCTTAACTTACACCAAACACCTGCGCTCTCCGCTCTTGGTTGAATAACAAAACTTTCCCCACTACTGAGCAGGAGCCACACATCCATTACAGCCGAGGCAAGGCCAGGGTGTGGCGGTGCATCTGCCTGTGTTAATCCCAATCACATCGAGCCTCAGTGTGTGTTTGTGTGTGTGTGAGTGTAACTGTGCGTGTGAGAGATATTCTGTCAGGAGCTTGTTAATGTGCCAGCTGGTTGCTGTCTCCACACCTTCCCAGCATTCAAGGCTGCATGCAAATTGGATTGTCAGTGGAAGCAAAATATCTCCAGCAAAAAAAAAAAAAAAGCGTTTGTGATGCGCAGATGTTTCTTAAAATTCAGCGGAGGCAGATTAAATGTTGCTTTTATTGTAAGGTGCACCTTGAAGGTGAACTGCTCATTGAAGACGGGGTTGAGGGTCTTCCTGTGGACCTTGGTCTCAAATTTCTTCTTCTTGTCAGGCAGCAGGTAGACCTTTACGTATGGGTCAGATGTGCCACCCATGTCCATAGCAGGCAGCTCGGCCGCCTGAATGATCCCCACCATGAGCTGAGAAGGAAAAGGGGACAAGCAGAATCGTGAGCGAAGACCTTTCAGTGCTCATAGATCCAAATCATCATCAATTCCCCTGTCTTCCCACCAACACCCTTATAAAGAAATCATATCTTGGTTAAATTGCCTGTTCATTGCTCTAAGATCTAAAGAAAATGTGATTTTCCATCCTTATCTTTTAATATCACCAGCATTCATTGCTTTATAATGGCGTCCTGAAGATGATTCAAATCTGAAGAGTTGTTAAAGGTCAGCAAGTGTCAGACTTGGAATAAGCGGACTGTTTTTCTTCACATACGGCTGATAATTGATAACCACAATGGGGGGCCTGGGAGGCTGATTGACCTGCCAGTCAGAGCCTCTACTCAAAGGCCTCTCCAGAGGCCCAGCTAGTCAGTCAATCAACTTCGTATCAGGCACCCATCAAGCGGCAATCTGGAAGCCGACCAGGGCACTCAGCCATGGAGCTCTACAGCTGTCAGGAGCCGCATCGGTGTACTACGTGGTGCTACCACTGACGCAGTGGCAAATAAACAGTGACCTCCAGCCCAATCAGCATTAACCACCAGCATGATTTCGTTTTTGTTTTTTTGTTTTCTGTATTATATGCTATACGATTGACAGCAGATTCAGAGCAAAAGCTGAGTTATATTTACATTTGTGGAGACATTGAGATGGACAAAAATGAAGGAATTCCTTCAAATCTAAATACATCCTGGAAAGAAGCACTTTTAAATCTTTAAATATGAACTTAAAAACTGGGTTTGTGGCTAAATGTTATACTTATTTAATAACTTTAATAACTTAATTACTAGGGGTGCAACGATACACAAAATTCACGGTTCGGTTCGGTTCGATACTTTGGTGTCACGGTTCGATATTTTTTCGATACAAAAAAAATGTTCATGCCTTTTTAATTTGTCATTTATTAAAATTATAAATATATAT
>NW_005187505.1:2187090-2202313 GCF_000239375.1 Pundamilia nyererei | reverse complement strand
GTAAAGCACTTTGAATCACCTTGTTGTTGAATTGTGCTATACAAATAAACTTGCCTTGCCTTGCCTTGCCTTGCAATAGAGGACTTGACTCAACTGGTTGCTAATTGGTTGTATTCTGATTATATTTCTATGTAAAAAGAAGCTGAACGCCTCTGTGCAGTTACATTGCAGTCCTGTGACAACTACGCCACTATTTCTGAATTTGTTTTTCAAATCCATAAAGTTCTGGCTAGACTCTGAATGCAAGCAGTTAAAATGAATCTCCGTGTATGCAGACAGTCACAGACTTTTCACTTTTCTCAGAACATAAATGGGCCGGCTCATACATCAAGTGAGGATGTGCAGGTCTAATGTATGTCACAGATGCAAAATATACTTTAGCTTTAAAAACTGTCTGCTTGCCTCCACACATTATGTATGTATAACTTGATGAGAATTAACTAACTATAACTAATGAGAATATTTCTCCCTTAAAAACAGCTTTTACTCTACAAAATGTTTACATACCCAACAGTACAATGAGCTAAAAAGCTTCACACTTATTTGTATTTAATGTTCTAGATACAATATTTATTCATTGATAATTCAATAAAACATGATTATTGCACAGGTTTAGGTCAGAATGACATCTGTACCATTACTTGGTCCATATTTGCATAAGGACGGTAGTAAGAGTCAAAAAGGTTAAAGCACAAATACTCACATTAACAGACATTTTACATGACAGCAGCAAACATTAAACAAATACACAGTGGAAAGTTTGGGACTGCTTTGATTGCTGTTCACCAGGTTATGCACAACATTTTCATGACATTTCCAAAAACACACCAGTTATTACTGTGACTTGGCGTCATTTACCTTAACCTAAATGGAACCATGTTGTGCACTGTAGTGCTGTGAAGCGGCACTTGGATTTTAAGTGTAGCAATTTATCCTCCTGCGCTGTCCTGCTGATTTCCACCCATCCATCAGCACAGTCAGTGGGAGACACAGCATGTCACACCATCTTTACTGGGAGAGGCACCGACGCTCGAGAAGAGATACGAGCGGGACGTGGCTGGAAATGTTGATGGGCACTTTGCTGCTTCTGCTAATTGTACCTTTTCCAATCCTGTATGACACTCCATGTCTACAGAACAGACTGACAAGAGTTGTTTTTTTCAAAGCTCATTAAAAATCCCACTGTTTAAAACCACACCTCGAAGACAGCTACTCTGGCGTTGAAGGTGATGTCTTTAAATATTTGTTTTCCCCAACTAACAAGGTAGAATTAATGGAAAAAGCACTTTAAATATAGAAAAGCTGAAAATCTTGCATTATCTCTTTCGTGTCTGTAATCATGTATGCATACTACAGTTAGTGTTCTAGTTTTAAAAGGGTAAATAAAAAGTGAATCATTAATAAACAATGTTATTTTCCTTGTGGCTTTCAAGAAACATAGATGCATGTCATTAGAATGTTATTACAGGAGGTTTCTTCCTGCTAAAAGGGAGTTTTTCCTTCCCACTGTCGCCAAAGTGCTTGCTCATAGGGGTCATATGATTGTTGGGTTTTTCTCTTTATGTATTATTGTAGGGTCTACCTTACAATATAAAGCTCGTTGAGGCGACTATTGTTGTGATTTGGTGCTGTATAAATAAAATTGAATTGAATTGAATTTATGGAGAAATCTCAGAAGTTAATGGACATTTCTGGTAAATATGATTTTCTCTGTATGTAGACGGCAACTGATTTTCAATTTTTCCCAATATATCACAATTAACGGCGTATTAGTATGATTCCCAAATTGACCACCAAACTGATAGCAGACTCGTGTCACTAAATCTCATTGCCGTTTTATCACCTTCTTGATGCCCCAAAGTTGCTTTGAAAACAGCAGCTGACTGTGAGTGGCTGCAGGCCCTGTCAAATTCATTGCATATGGTTGTTTTCCCTAGCTTCACTGTAGCATAACAATTCTGTTTTCTCTTTGTTTACCATGCACCAACTTGCTGCACTTCTCTCAAACTTGACATTTAGATCATATGGACAAATACAGCTAACCGAGTCGCTACTTCAGGCTAGCACCAATAGCAAGTCAAACCCATCATTATAGACTCTCAGGTTAAAGAAGCAAACTTAACAGCAATAAAAAACATGTTTACAGCCCAGTACAACAACAGCTGAGGTGTGTATGGATAGTTTCTCCCTTCATAACAACTGTACAACAGGTGTAAGGCTTAAAGCTTTGAGTTGTCGCCTTTTTGATTGACTGCTTTGACTGCCTCTTCGGATGCTGTAACAGTCACAATTGTGTGGTGTCTCTTCAAGACAACCTAAATTAAGGGTTAGTGATTTCACAAGGATGCACCACTGCCCTCTGTTAGAGTATGGGAGAAGCGTGCTTGCATGTGAACACGTGGCCTGAGATGGACCTTAAAATTTCACCTCAATAACTCAAGGTAGAGTTACGGGTTGTAGAAACACTGCAGTTCATTTATGATAAGACAGCAGCCGTTCACCCAGGCCTTGTAAGGTTGGTGAAGAGAGTGTGTATTAAAGTACGAGCTCTATAGAATTCCCAGTACCAGTGTGGTCGTTGTTTGTGACTGTCCTGCTAAGTGTTTCTGCCGCCTCCTCTCAATACAACCCACGTTACTATGCACAGTAGCGAATTGCTGTTAAACCTTACCTACACTAATTTAAATCATTACATTATACATTTGGTTTTTTGGTTAGTGGTGCCTTTTGGAGCATTATCTAAAAATAATTTAGCAGTTACCTCTGTGCATTGTTCCAATAAAGTTTTTAAAAACAGCCTGCTAAGAACTATGGCTCCAAAACACCAGCCTGATGACAGCCAAAATTTAAACATCTGACTAACCATTACACCTCTGCGATAAAGCAAAATAACAGTGGCTATGTGTTTGCACATCTGTGTGGGCTTTTCTATTTAACTATGGGACTCTAGCCCTCTCACAGCAAACGGCTGCTGGTATTAACCCCCTTTTGTTTATATGTTACTCTTCAGTCCAGTGAGCAGATGACCAGAATGGGCACAGGATGGTGATTCAGCTCTTGGCACCTGATCTTCGGAGGGTTTTGTCCCAGTGCATAATGCCTGTGCTGGGACTCCACACACATGCACACGCTTCCAAAGAAGCCTGAGACGGATTTGCCGTCCTGAAAAATAGTCCGCCAATGTGCAGTGGCTTTGTGTGTTATTTTGGAAATGAACTGATTGGGGGGTATTCTGAAATAAATAATAAAAACCCAATAATATGAACGATTTCCTAACTGGACACAATGCCGTATGCCTGCTCTTGACCTGCAAAGAAGAGCAATGAATATGGTAATGATGTTGAAAGTAGGAATGACATTCTAATTCTCTCCCTGCTGTGCTTAGAGGGCTCTTTGTGGTTCATTTGCTGTGTATTTGCCTCATGTAGCCGTGCCGCCTCTCCATAAATGATTTGGATCTTTTATAAAACCTTTCGTCTCATTAGTGTATAAACCCAGTGTCATCAACACCAGGGGCAGCAGCCATTTGTGGTGGTTAACAGACAGAAACAAAGCTGAGATTCTTTTTGCCACGAGGACTTGACATTAATCTGCAAGTCTTATCCCACTCAGCCTGATCTCCTTGCCTCGGTTTTGTATACACAGACACACCAGTGATTCCTTCTTTTTCTTGGCAGGGTGGAACATTTACTGACAGAGTTTTAGGTCACTGGGGGACATTTGAAACACATACAATTAATTAGTTATTAGCGCTTACGGCGGTATCTTAAAGGAGAAGCAGATTTTTGAATATCTGTGACAAATTAGTCAGAGTTGTCTGTGAAGCTTACTGATGACATTTTGTTTCCGGAGGCAAACAACTCCACTGGCACAGGACATTTGGGGTTCGTAAACATAGCAACAGCATTACTCACAATCCAATAAACTGACTGGCTGGTAGTAGTAGTAGTGTGCGTCCCCCCAAACATAAGGCCCAGGGGCCACTGGAACAATTGTTGGAAAATTTTAAGGGCATACATTATTTATTTGTAAAAATTTGTATTTTTATGTTTTAATGCTTTTCCTACTTTAACAGTTTATTTAATTAAATGAAATAAAAGTCATCTTTTTAAAAAATATCTAATATAGAAACTTACTGTGAAATTTTTTTTCTCTACAGACTTTTCTGTGAATGGACAAAAAACACCCTTTCAAGTTAATCCCAAATATTTGTGCTCTAAGATTTACTTCATTTCCTACCGACGCATTTCCTTATTATGCAGATGACATACTGCTGAAATTAGACTTATTTCCTTAAGTTGGGATATCTCAGGATTAAATGTGTGGTCAAATGTCTCTACATGGACAGAAATGAGACTTTAACTGCTCCTACTTAAGATGATAGTAGGCTGTATGTGGTTTGACATCCCTGCTGCACATATTTGACTCGTTATACCCAAGGCTCCAGCAGAATACAAATCTGACTGTGAAGCTAAAAAACAAAGTGAATATCATTCACTATTTAAAGCCTTTTGCCACACAAAAGGTTGATACTGGACTAAGGTGCAAAGGCCTCAAGGAAAACCTACATGCTTCATGGGTAGCTTGGCAGCTAGTGTAGATATCCCCCCTGTTCACTTATCCATGCAGGGGGTGTATAAAGCAAACTCATGATAGGAGGATTGCTGTTGCCTGCTGTTAGAAGTGTGCTGAATTTTTACTTACCTCCATAACAACTGTACTTATATTTCTAATTTTCATATGTATCTCCTGAAAGATTTTCTCCTGCAGAAAGGACCCTGTTCTTTCACTAACTCCATAAGTGTTACGAGAAATTATGCTCGAGTATATAAAACTTCAGTTTTAACATATTGCCACAGATATCGCCACCACACCAACCATGACCCTCCTCTGCGGTTTTCTTCTTTTCCTCCTGCCTGGAAGATATAGCGACAAAATGATAATGGCTTTAAAATATAGCATCAATCCATATGATGCAAACTGTGTTTTTTCCATATGTGACATTGGAGGTGACAATTACTACCTTCATACTTATTTCTAACCAAGACTGCCAGATGCGTTTGGGGTGGGGATTGCCCCACCTTCACTTTACACCATTGTTCTACATTTTCTAATAAGCGATCCAATTTTCGATTATTCCTGTCCACTCAGTTCAGTGCAGACATTATGAAGTCTTTTTGTGTTGTGTTGACTGTTTTTTTTTCCCACTCTAAGGGCCCCTGAAATTTAACAGACTTCAAAAGACAACAAATAGATTTTTTTATGCTATTACAATTCATGCAGGCCCAATAGGAACAAATTCACTGAGAGCAGTTTTCATTTTTTCCAAAATTTTACGTAATAAATTTTGTATTCAGTGATCTTAAAGTAATAAAAGAGCGTTTTTTTGTCTTGTTTTTTTGTCATTTCTGCACAAATAGATGCACTTTTAAGAATCTGTAACTTCCCATTTCTCTATGTACGTATGCGTATATAGATACAGTGAAATGTATTCTTATGATAAGACTCTAAAAACAATCTATACATTAGAAAATTGATGTATCTCTTGATTGAAACCCCTGAGGATCACCACTTTTGTTCTTGTTCCCTGTTTTATCTGAACTCTGTGCAATAACTGTTTTCTGTAAATTGTGTTTATTTATTTATTTTGCACATTTAAGGGTATTTGTGTGTTAATTTGCATGATTTTGTCCCCCACTGTGAAGAGAAAGATGGTGGTGGTGGCTTGTAGGTAGGTGAACCCATCTTTCTATGGCAAGGTTACCTTTTAAAATCCCTGCTTTCAGCCTCTTCAGACGGTAATTTTGATTTTACTTTTTGAACCCCCACCACCCACCCACATATCAAATGAAACTGCTGCCTGCGTAACTACAAACTATCCCAAAACTAGATGCTTCTTGTGTTTGCCTTTAAAAGCAATATGCCAGTAATAACAGGAATTTCACACACAGCATTTAGCCAATCACCCGTACCAGTTCTCCCAGGGCAGTTTTTTGGTACTCATGTTGATTGCCTGGCAAAATAAATAAATAATACAAAATCCTGAAGGCCACTGTGCCTCTGCACTGTGTCCCTCGTGGGGCTAAAAGTGGGTCAGATAAACTGCCGCCTCCCCTCAGGTTTTTAGCTCTGCCTGTTGTGAGTTTCACCGGCAGTGAGTCGAGCCCAGCTTTTCTCAGGTCACCGTCACAAAATGTGAAAACTGTCATCCATTCATTACGCTTGAGCTCCACTGTGGAGCTTATTACCTGTGTAATCAAGAACCTCATAGAGACCTGTCAGCGCCTCCCGCTACATGACAGATCAACTCTGTGAAAAGCAATATTGTCCACATAATATCCCTCTTTTATGAAATGACTGCTTCTCTAACAGAAATAAGGGGCTGGTTGACTGAACACAAATAGCATCTGCACAACATAATTATATTAGCACCATTACTGTCTTTTGTAATCTGTGAATTGATGAATATTTCACAATTTTAACACAAACAATTGTTGAATACAAACCAGAGAGAGACGTAAGATCTGGGCGAGCATTTTTTGTGAAAAAGGTAGAGGTTCCAACACTGGCGTGTAGAGGAGCATTGTGTGTTACCAGCTAATCTCTGGCTGTCAGTTCTGATTAAAATGGGGAGTTAGCTAGCCTAGTGAGGGACAGTGTGTTCATGCACCGCATCTATTATCTGTCACACAACATCTGGCACCAGGAAGTTGATGTGCTTCCTCATTCTGCTTTTTAAAACTCAGTCGCTGGGAAAAAATAAAGCAGATGGATATCTGCAGGGGCTGTATTCAATCAAGTAGAAAGAAAGAAACAAATACAGAGACAAACTAAATCCCAATAGTATACTGTATCTTTACCAGGATCCATGGCAAATGCACAAACTCGACCACCATGATATATCCCTGTGAGATTGCTCTCAAGCTTCAATGATCAAGCAACTATGAGAGGAAAATGTTGTGCAAAACCTGGTTTGGGTCCTGTTTATTCTCTGGAGAGATGCAAACTTGGACCTCAGAGGCTGGGTGTGGCCATACTTACAATGAAGGATCTTTCTCAACAACGACACACACTGAGGGAGATTTGGAGAACAGATCCTTACCGTATTCTCTGTGAAATTGTAATCCAGGGAGTACTGTAATTTGCCCAGTTTCTGGTCCTCCTTGGGCTCTGCCTCTTTCTCCGTTTCAGTCAGCCCTGTCTCCGCATCCTCCTCATCCTTCAAGGCCTGAAGGAGACACCCACCAAGAGTCAGTGTCGCCTGTTTGCCGCTGGTGCTAGCACCCTGCCAGCCATTCCCCGCCCAGGTCCTGCCACCGGACCTACTCCTGTAAAAGCTCCCACTTGTTTTATGGTATACAAGGGAGAGGGGAGGGGGGGGGGGGGAGCAAGCACTAAAACACCATAGCAGTTAACACCAGGACATGCTGTGTGATGCACTAAAACCCCGGGCCTCGTCCCCCGATGGTGCTTTTCTATCAATCTCTGGGTTTTTCAGTCTGAAGGGGGGGAAAGATCAAATGATGGCGCCAGAAATGAGAATGGGCAGGCAGAAGAAGAAGGGTAGAGGGTGGAGAGAAATTAGAGAGAGATGATAAAAAAAGGCAGACAGAGAGAAAGAAAGAGATGCCTCTAGAAAAGATGATAGTAAGACAATTCCCTTGATGTTATTTCAGGCAGATCAAGTCTCTGGCAAAAACACATATCAACTGGGAACTGTCCGAAGTGGCAGAGAGTGAGAAGTGAAGTTGCCCTTTCCTAGACTGACACTGAGGTGAGGACAGCAGGTGGTGGCTCTGGTGATAGTGAAGGGGTGTGGGGGGTGGAGGAGTTTGTTATAAGAACAACATGCGATTGAAGAGGCAAAGACTAGGTCTCAAGGTCATTCATTCAGCATCAAAAGTTGCCTTCCAAGAAGTCTCTTTCACTAGGCATGCAGAGCATTCTCTGTTGTACAAAACAGTGCTCTTATGTGAGTCCCCATTCCCAAAGTTTGGTTACATCCTCAAACATACAGTCGCATTGTCATCATAGCCCTAAAGGTTGATTGTTACCCCCTACGCCGATGGTAGCTAGAAGCATCATGCCAGCGGTGGGTGGGTAGATGTTGGTTAAAGGGGTTGTAATGTACCTCCCTGCTCCAGTTTGTCAAGTTGTGAAAGCAAAAGGCTGAACAACACTGATTGGTTTTAAAATTTGCCACTGAGCCACCTGGTCTCTGTCTTTGGTGAGCAAATCCAGTTGGGGCCTTTTTTTTTCTTTCTTTTTTTTAAAGACAGAAAAAGAGAAGCGGGTAAAATGATTGAGGAAATAATATTCCCTAATTTAACGAAAGTGTTTCCTTTAAACCAACTTGTGTGCGACTTTGCTACACCTGGGTTGACAGATGTGGTTGCAGATGCTGTGAAGCTTCCTTTTCATCACTAAGCTTCAAAAGAGCTTTTACTTGTAGAGCCTCTCAATCATTCTAGTTTGCTTGCCACCACTCGTTTGAAATGCAAATGAAAGATTCAAAAGGCAGGAGACTTTAGCTTGGCACGAGGATCAGTGTGGTTCAACCTTATCAATGCGCACCCAGTGTTTCTTTCATACATATATATGTGCATATGCAGCTTGTACACACATATATGCAGTCGATATACATGTACTGTATGCATAGTTACATATATTTGGTTCTATGGGAGTAGTAGTTGTTTTCAAGAGGCTACAAAAAAAACGTCAGAGCAGCAGGCTTAAGAAGATCCAACAGCAATTAGGAACCTACCGCCAGTGACCATCCCGAACAGTCATCAGACACAACACAGATAAGGAGGACATAGAAGGAAGAAACACAAATTAAAACAACCACACACAGGAGTTAACACACCAGAGTCTGGGCACACCAGGAGAAATGACCGCCTGCCTCGAACGTGGCAGATTCACCAATCTCAGAGATTAGCTATTAGGGTGTCCAGTAACTGATGTCTTTTATTTTGATTAAAGCCTCTTTAGTTATAATTTTAAAAGCTGGATGGTGCAAAGACGGGAAGACTATTGGACATTAATGAAAACTCTTGTAATCTAACATGCTGCAGCGCTGCGTCGGATTGAATGACCTTGGTGGTTAATAAAGTTTTCCGCACTTCACTATTATCTAAGAAAATAAAAGACTCCTTAACATTTAAGTTATAATTAGCTCTTTTTCAAAAAAGAAGTCAGTCAAATGAACTAAGAAAACAATGTCAGTGGTTTCCGTCTACGTGGGTCCGACAGCAAGGGTGTTGCAGCAAATTAAACACACTGTGTGCACGATTCCACCGAGGACGGCAGTGAAACGACGCTCTGCTGGTGCAATTAGTGTGCTAACTCCATATCAAGTGTCAGCGTGTCACCGTTTCCTCGTTCTGTGCAGTTGAAAAGTAAGAGTTTCGCCATTTGTGTATCATTTGGTGACGTCATTTCTCTGGGTGGATACCACTTCATTACACAGCAAACGTTACTCACACTCTTCAACAAGTGAGCAGGTCCTCATATGACCAAAACCATAAAAAATATTCAAAGAATGAATGAAAAGCACAAAAATTATAAGCAGGAGAAACAAAAGAGACTAAAGGGTTCTCTTAAATCTGAAGCCACTTTAAGTGACTTTAATTTCCTTTAGTAAAAAAAAAAGGCTGAATGCAACTCTTTGGCTGCAATAAACACATAACACACAGAAAATATATGTGGTACAGTAGCAGCTCTTGCACCAAAAAAATGCAACTTATTGAGAGCTATTCACTGTTATTAGTCACGTAACTGCTGCACAGTCCTGGATGGCAAAACACTGGAAAATCCAAAAAACTGCAGCATAAAATGTCGATATTCCATCAGTTTCAAGCCACAAATAGTTGCTAAAAACAGTGGCAATGGTTTAAATCTATCGTAAGGAGAGTCCTTCTCCTTAGACTGCCGTGTTTAGATTTTTGATGTAGAGGGGCAAACTGTTCTGCTGTTTGAAGGCTGGTTTATTCTCAGTTGCGAACACTCTCTGCTTTACTTCATTCGAGTCAGCTTAAAGGCTGTTTAATTAGGCACAGGTGTAGCTGTTAAATACTTCTCAGGTAAATTCACACAAAATTTATGTAACAGGGCCCTGGTGGACTTGCTGGACGTAAAAAAAATTGCTTGAGAGGTGAAAATCACTGTGTCATTGTAGAGTCTTTACCTCACGATATAAAGCACCGTGAGCTCTCCGATGTTGTCATTATTATTATTATTATTATTATTGAAAGAATAGAATATAATTTATTGCTTCATTGGCAAAACTATAGTGAGTGTTACTAAACCAGGTCATAATATATATATGTAATCCCTATGGCCTCTGTTTCAGACAGTTTTCTTCTACTCTTAGCTCTGTATAGTGACTAAAAACAGGAAGGGGATGTCAGGAACACATCCCGAACTGTGAACATTGGTTAAAGAAGGATTATTCTTAAATGTAAATCATGCCAAGCTATGGTAGTAGAGCTCAAGATTAAAATATATCACTGGAAATTTAGCGTACTATGTTTAAAAGGCACAACCTGCTGGACAAGAAGGATTGAATGTGGTTGGAATCCGTGTTGTACTGTTAGCTTTTCTAGCCCCTGTAAACAAACTGAGTCACTCCTGGATCCAATAAAAAAAACCAAACTTATATTTGGGTGGAAACAGCTAGAAGACAGCAGGGAAAAAAGTCTGGTTTTGCCATCCAGGTGGGCGCTACTATGATACTATGATACTATGATGTTACGTGGAAACTGTGTATATAGTTGAAAATGTTCTCTTAACAAATCAATTTGGTGAACTAATTTGTAATCATACAGAATCAGATTTCCTAAAATTGTAAGAAATTTTCTTTTTCAAACACAGCATCAAATATTTTGGCATTAAGCTTCCTATTCAATTAGGATTGTGGGGATGGTAATTTTTCAGAATTTTAATAACAAAAGTTAAAAAAGTCGTTACCTCGGTTTTGGCCCCATCTATGACGTCCTTCATGTTGATGGCATTTTTGCCCTTGTCTTTGCCCTTCTTTTTGTTTTTCTTCTTGAATATCCATTTTTTGCAGACACAGAAGCAGCAAGCTAACACCAGGATGATGGCCACAAAGGCAATCGAGACGATGGCCCACGATGGCACTGTGAGAAGGACAAACAACAAAGAGATGTTCAGAAGTAGGAGTGAATCTTGGAGGCAAGTGAAAAACATTTCAGTGAACACTCTGAACCAAAGACCTGAAAAGTAGAGATTGTACCAAATTACAGGTGAGATAAAAGCAGGAAAAGCGTGTGTGACTACAGAGTTGGTACAACAGATCAGCACTAAGTCCATCAAAAAGTGTCAAGACTCCTAAAGATCGGACCTGACTGAACGGCTTCAGCCAATTTAGTGGAAGTAACAGATGTTGGCATTTTCCACTTGCCATTTAAACAAAAGATTCTCAGACAGCTGACACTTTCACGGTAATCACCGGCAACACAGAACTTGCTTTGGAGCGAGAGCTGTGGTGAATTGGCAGGGTGTGCCGGAGAGGCATTAGCAGAGGTGTGACCATGACAATCCACTGATGCAGTAAAACCAAACGGGTTCACGGGGTGGCGAGGGGTTTGCTTTCACATTGTTCTCATGCTCTAAGCTTTCATATTACCTTTAAAAAATTTAATTGATCTTTTGTGTTTGGATTTAAGGCTTTGGGTTTCCTTTTAAATTTTCCCCAGAAACACTGCAGGTTTAGACAGAAACTTTCCTCCGAGGGAAACCTGTTGAGCCTAATCTCAGTGGTTACATTAAACCTGAACATTTTTAAGATAAAAAGCTGGAGAATAACTTTTTGGACCAGGCTGTCTTCCTTTTTAGTTTAAAGTTGTTATTGTTTTTTCACCTGCAAGTCAAATTTACAATGGACTAATTTTGACCTTTTCAAAAGAAAAAGAAAGAAAGAAAAATGCTATATTATTATTATTATTATTATTATTATTATTATTATTATTATTATTATTATTAGTATTATTAGTCTATCCCACTGTGAAAACAGTATAATAGTCCATCAATGGTTCCATTGACCCTAATGTTTGTACCAGCAGGAATAATAAAGTTTATTTTATTACATATGCCATTGCTTGTTTGATTCTTTTTTGCATAATTTGGGATTTTTATCCTGATATTAGATTAGTTTATCCGAATCAAATTCTTAATTGTAATTTAGAGACACGAACAGGGCTGACGACACACCAGAGGAACATCTTATTTACGGCATCTGTGCTGAATTAAATAAAACAATAACAGCTCAGTGTTAGTGTTAATTATTTTAAAGTAAATTAACTTTAAACCAGAAGCTGATCCATAAAGTTAAAGCAGATGTTCATCCTCCCACATGTAACCTCTACTGTAACATCTGTTTATGTAAACGTGCTACCTAAAATGTCCCTATAGAAATAACACATTGAATAGGAATAATTCTCAATTTTGCTGCTTTTGTTTTTCCTATTTTTTATATAGTTGATGCTGCTTCGCATCTTGTTAGTGTGAAAATACAAAAACATAACAAAAAGTAGCCAATTAGTGTAAAAAACACGATGATTTTCCACGTTTTTGAGTCAGCAACCACCACTGTTCTGTTCAGATCAAATGTTAACACTAGACAAAAACAAAAACAGCATGATAATATTACATGCATCATAAAAAAAAGTAGTGAAGTAAAAACACTGTTTTGGAGAAGAAAGACAAAAGACCAAAAAAATGCTATTTTTTGTATCTAATCACTGAGATTTGACGTTGTTTATGAGTCTGTTTCCACCACTTGAGCAGCTCTGATCCTCAGTGGTGCTTCTGGATGGTTCATCAAGACTATTTTGAAAGTTTCATGTTGGGCAAAGTATTTAAAATAATACTTTTACATCACACTTCCATGAGCACTTCTTGGCAGTTATTAGTTTAATCACTAATTAGTGATTACATATCGCCTAGATCTGATTATGGCAGCAGAATTAGAGTAAAATAACAAAACAAAACCAGCAGGAGCAACAACAGAAACTTAATTAATTTAGTATCACCTAATGATCTTTATGCAAGTTAAAAGTTTGGAATCGAGAGTTTCGAGTTTGTCCCTTAAAACTCCCTTTGAAAAAGTGATTTCTTCACAGCACACGTGCAGCTACTGTTGTTCAGTTATGATTAAAACGGTTCCTAACATGACAAAAAACAAAACAAAATGCACTTTCACTGAGGTGACATACGAGTCGTTACTTTTCACTCCACCATATGCTACTGGCCTGCACTATAAGCCTGACTGGAGAAATTGGACAAGCAGCAATCAACACTGTCACACTGTCAGACGCTCGGCTCAACAGCACAGTGACAGCCAGCTGCAAACACGTTGACACCTATCTCAACTATAGCCAGCAGTCAGCTGGCGCTGCCTGGTGCGGACACACAGGGATACAGTGTACACCACACAAACATAACGATTGAAGGAGAAGTGGGCGGTTTTTAAGCACCGTAGGGACAGCAGCCCAGATGCAATGAAAATAATGAGAAGCCTCACAACAGACTTCCCTGTTCAGCTGTCACAATCACTGCTCCTTGACTCTACTCAGCAGATACCAAACACCTGGCAGCCCACTCCTCATTTTAACATTGAGCAATAACAAACAGTTTAAGGAGCATATTTTCTGCATATTTTCTGTGTTAATTCAGGCCGGCCACAAAGCCAAGCTCAGCTGCAATCAGGGTAGATGGGCTCATCTTTACAACAAATACAGTTGCTACACATCTGTAAGCTGCTTTGCAACCCACTCCCACTTAACCTCTGACCTGAGTCATATCTGTTGTCACTGATGCCCGTTCTGTTCTTGCTGCTGTTCTCCACACCTTAAGCGTTCAACACAACCAAGAGGTCACAAAACCCATCCATACAACCGAATATAAGAAAGGAATTGGGGGGCACCAGACAGATATAATACTTGCCATTCTCTTAAATCCTACAAAATAATAGAAAACATCAGTCAGCCCTTTGAAGACTTTATCTGGAAAAACTCCAGAATGACCCATCAAAACGGAAAAGCCTATTACAAACTCTCTCTGGGGTTTTGCTCACCAACATTCAGCTGCAGTTCCTTTGCTGAGGTCCAAGGGGGAGGAGGGGGGGAGAAAGGGAGAGAGGAGGGAAAGAAATCGATTCTTTTGACAAAATCAATAAGCACTCTCCTCCAAGGAAAAACAGTGAGTGATGCTCTAAAATAACTTCGGGATCTACAGCTTTGGCCTTGCCTTGGAGCAGCGTGGTAATGGAGGTGAAACTGGATAGGCCTCGTTTACAATGAGCCAAATAAAACCAGGAGTATTTCCTTTACAAACTTGACACCGTGCACAGAATAAACTCTTGAGCCGGGAAGTGTTCGCTTTCTCACTCCTTAGACACACAAGGCTGATTTTTATTGGGAGTTTGTCAGTCTTGTTATATTTATGAAGCAAGAAGATTCAAAGGAATTAATTACACATCACTCGTGAAGAGAGCATACTCTGAAAACCACACCCAGTTGAGAGGCCCACAATACCCAACTATGGGCAGTAACCATGGCTGAGCTGGCCGACTGGGAGAAGTGGGATACTTCCCTGTGACCTGGGGGGTAGCATTGTGGCACGCTGTGAAGAATCAATGGATCGCAAAGAAATCCACGCATCACGTGCAGCTCACTTGGCCACAGACTGTGTCCTCTCACTGTGGTCTCCACACAAGTGCACATGCTAAAGACATCTCTCCCTCTCTGTAAGGAAAGTAACGGGAAGCAGGAAATATCAGAGACGTTGATAAGATAAAAAGAAATGATGAAAGCGGGAGGGAGAGAATGAAAATTAGTGCAAGTTACGAGTTAGTCTAAAATAGGAGCTAAAACACTGTTTGGCTCTTCCACATTCTTGCAGCTCATGACTGCTTTCAGTGAACATGTGCATGAAGTTTTCTGGCTGGTAAGTGTGAACTCGCTGTATCTTAGTCACTGTTTAAAAAGTCTAGTTTATTTCTATTGCTCCTCTCTCTTTATATATGTGTATGTGCAATGACTGGTGTATTCCTAGTGAGTTTAAATGGTGCATCCACAACCACTGCAAACGTAATGTTGTTATATATACAGTGGGGCAAAAAAGTATTTAGTCAGCCACCGATTGTGCAAGTTCCCCCACTTAAAATGATGACAGAGGTCAGTAATTTGCACCAGAGGTA
>NW_005187505.1:2183102-2184963 GCF_000239375.1 Pundamilia nyererei | reverse complement strand
TTTTTCACATTCTGTCTCTCACAGTTGAAGTGTACCTCTGGTGCAAATTACTGACCTCTGTCATCATTTTAGGTGGGGGAACTTGCACAATCGGCGGCTGACTAAATACTTTTTTGCCCCACTGTAATATCCCAACAATTTATCGTTTTTGTATTGCTTATGCACAGTTAAGGGTACTTTCCTCTTTCTTATAATATTATTAGTGTAATTTACAAAAATGTGACTAATAGCCCAGCCCCAATTATTGTTTGAATCGACCCCTTAAGCCTTTATCTTTACCCTAACCATATCAGGGGATTACTTTATCTTCTTAGTATATTGATCATAGCATTTGTATGTATATACCAATCACACAGCAATCATCCTGCGTTCACTTTTCTCTTAACTGTACTATATTAAGGGCTTAAAGTGTAAGTAACTTAAGCCATTTGGCACTACTCAATGGTAAAAAGTGCACATTGTAGCATTTTTAATCTAGTGAGCGCTGTTTAATAATTCTCCAATTACACCTGAATAAATGATTTGTTTACCCCTAAAAATTTAACATTCATATTACATTTATGCCAAAACACACCTTTGTAATGACTGCCTAATTGGAAAAGCTGGACCAGCGGCATTTATGTTTCATGATGTGCTGCATGATTAAATCTCAAGAGAAATACAGTACAGTGCAATGGTTTTGAGCAATACTTTGCCTCCAAGGAGCCAGACTTTCCTGTAATTTTTAAAAGTGGTCTTGAGGAATAGTTCTCCACGCTTTCTTAAGTTCAGACTGAATTTCTTGTTTTCATTCAGTTTCTTGTACTTTACCTTTGTCAGAAGAAAGGCTTTTGTGTGTTTTGTTTGGTTGTTAAGACCCTTAAATGATTCATAGATCATTGTTAAGCTTAAAAAAGTCACCTAACTAAAGGGATGAACCAGTGTTGTGTCTACATGTAACAGACACAGACAAGAAACTGGAAGAAGGTATGCCAAATTAATGGATCTGGGCTGAAAAAAAAGTGGCAACAGATCCAGATAAATTGCTGCTTGATTGCAGCTTCAAACTATAATCAGTGAGCAATAAAACATCATCACCATCAGTCATGGACTGGTCTCCCTGGACCCTGGAACAACGCTATCCAAGCAGTGTGAGATCATCTTAATAGAGAATGGACAAAAAAAGACATCCAACATCCCAAGAAGAGCTTTAAATGTCTTTTGAGAAGCATTCATAATGTGATCATGCCAAATATTGACTTTCAAACTGGTTAGAATTGTACAAACTCACTGTTTGCCTTATATACTGTATTTCTATGTATGCTTGCAGATGTTTCAATAAATCTCTGCACCTATTTCCCCCTTTTTTAAGCAAAATATAAAGAAATTAAACATCTTTTGCAAGTTGTACCTTTATAGCAGGACCGTGGGAACTCCAGGCCTCATGGCCCGGTGTCCTGCAGGTTTTAGATGTGTCCTTGATCCAACACAGCTCATTTAAATGGCTAAATTACCACCTCAACATTTCTCGACGTTCTCCAGAAGTTTGGTAATGAACTAATCATTTGATTCAGGTGTGTTGACCCAGGGTGAGATCTAAAACCTGCAGGACACCGACCCTTGAGGCCTGGAGTTTCCCACCCCTGCTCTATAGTTTGCTAGAAGCTTATTAGAATATATAGTGGTATTTTTTAGCATCTGAACAGGTACTTCTAGCTTACATGTATAAATGCAAGCTAAGGAGACAGTATTGTAATGGAAGTGTCAGAGACGTGACAAGTCTGTATTACAAGCTGGCAGATCACAACGATAACAATAACTAAAACTAAAAATGTGGTTTTTCCCCAAACGGAAGCAAGACTCTGAATATATACAGAGTAAA